>NC_090394.1:70774919-70949777 GCF_036365525.1 Heterodontus francisci | reverse complement strand
ATTTTTTCAGAACTGCTTGTACAAAACATCAGGGAATATAACCTCCCCCACCCCCCCCACACCCAACCAGGGTACCCATTTTTAAAAACTATTCCTTTAGCCTAACCCTCTGTTGTTCTGATCCTCCCATGCATTATCCTTCACATCGCACAGTTTAATATGTTGAATTATTATGCATATATTTGTTTGCACATTGAGAAAGTGGATGATTTCACTGCTGTAAGAATCTTGATTGCTACCAGTTGCGCTCCCTTCAGCCAATTCATGGCATCCCCTTCAGCTTCTCATTACCAAAGCAATTTTCAATTTTTTTTATTGGTTCATGGGATGTGACTGGCTAGGTCAGCGTTCATTGCCCATTCCTAATTGCCCTTGGTGATGGTGAGCTGCCTTCTTGAACCACTGCTGCCCATGTGGTGTAGGTACACCCACAGTGCTGCTGGGAAGGGAGTTCCAGGATTTTGATCCAATGACCGTGAAGGGACGGTGATATAGCTCCAGGTCAGGATGGTGTGTGGCTTGGAGAGGAACTTGCATCCATCCAATAAATTTTCATTGAAGCTGAATTGTCAAAATATAGAGAATGGGATAATTTGGAATTTTGGACTGCTTTATTTATTTCGTATTCCAGATCTTCACAAGTAATCCCACCTCTCCACCATTCTGTTAACAACAACATCCTGTTTATAAATAGCACCATTTAGCATAGTAAAATGTCCCATGGCGCAACAGGAAGGCAATTATCAAATACAATTTTACACCGAGCCACCAAAAAAGATACTGAGATAGGTGACCAAAAAACTTGTCCAAAGGTGCAGGTTTTAAGGAACATTTCAAAATCATAACTAATTGAAGCTATTTTTATCTGACTATTTGTGGGTTAAATATTCTGTGCTTTCCTGTTTTTACCTAAAGAAGCTGTTCTTGACGTAATATAAAGATGCCCAGGTCTTCTACCCTTTTAACTGTTGGCAAACATCCAGGCTGTTTCCCGGAAAAACTGAAAGGTTGATCCTTTGATCTGTTCCATTGTGTCCTTCATAACCTGTGACTTTAGATTTTGCTCATTGCCACATGCCGTGCTCTTGATGTGGTTCTGAGAGGTAGACAGCAGACTGCCCTGTGGATCCAGTTGCAGCCTCTCTCTAATCAGCTGTGACAGTTCTAACTCAGCGGGCTGAGTAGCTCGCAGCTTTGAAACCTGGGGTGGTGCCTCCTATTCGGAGATTGGTTACTCATTTGAACTCCCATGTGACTACAGTACTTTTTTTTTGTAAACAAAATGATTGCTATTTTGGCAGCATTTTTGTGCTGGTGCCTGTTTATTCCCTTTTGATTTGGTATTTACAAAAGTTATGATAGTTTGTAATCAATCTGCTTGTTTAGATTACAAGGGCTAGATCTCTTTAAATAATGTGGTAATGATAGAGGCCTGTGTTTGTGTTTTAATGCATTAGTGATTTGATGAGTACAAGGGGGGTGCTAAATGTCTCTTATCAAGACTGAGCAAGAATTAAATATCACCTTGGGATGCCATGGTTTCTTTTCTTACTCACCACTTTCACTTATTTGCCCTATTGGTGCAGCTTACTATGCTTTGGAATCGAAGCAGTAAGGCCTGCAGGATGTCTTGTGATCGTGATGGAGTTTGACTGCAGATTGTTTGTTTGTTTTTTTTTACAAAAAGAAATGTTCCTGAGAGACTTTTAACAAATTCAGTATGAAACCTGAAAGAGTCTGTGGGACATTTTCCCTTTTTTTAAAAAAAAATATTGCTCATTGAATTATGGAAAAATAGAAATAAAGTTGGTCATGCACACTATAGATTAGACATCTGCATTGCCAGAAACTCGAGATCAGAAATTTTCTCTGGCCTACAATTGACAAATTACAAAAAAAAAATACGAATTTGATTGGAATTGTCTGTCAATTGTGCCATTACCGAAGGTAAAAACAGAAAATGCTGGAAGTACTAACCGGTCCGACAGCATCTGTGGAGACAAAAACAGAGTTAACATTTCAGGTCGATGACCTTTCGTCACAACTGCTGTGATCAGGTGTGGGCACATCAGTGGTTATTGTTATATGATTTGCAGCCTTCGCAATTTCTTCTATGGCCCTTGTTTGACTTCCACATTCTCCAGACCAGTGCGTTTGCTGATCTTGATCACCGACATCACTGAAACCTTGATCCCAATTCTGGTCCGAAGCACTTCTCAGAAGTGCAATAAATTGAATTCTGTTGGTGAGTCTTGTTGGATGCAGCCAAGCATGTGATTGGACCATTCTATCCAGCTCAAAGAGGTTATGAAGTGAGGAGGGAGGAGAAAATGACAATATTTAGCTATCATTTCAAAGGCATTTTGAATTAATTTAAGTACTGACATTGTTAGTTTTGTTCAAGTATTCCAAATTTTTGTTTTCACTATTCCATATACAATGACATTTTATTCTAGTATTGTGGACTCCTACAATTCAACGTGTAAGTATGTGGAATTTTATTTGGCCATGTTAGAAGCTCAGATATTGTGAACTAATATTCTGTCGAATCATGTTTTGAAAACCGCACAAACAATGCAGACGGTCGGTACTTTGATCAGTGCTTGGGGGAAGTGGAACAGAGTGTGCCAGTCAGAAAACCAATTGACCCATCTGCCCTATACTTTGCAGTAATTTCTGACTATGCAAATGAGAAGTGTTTCCAATATTTATGTCTGTCAATAGTTAACTAACTCATTCAACTGATTTTAAGAGGGTTCCAAATTGCAATAGATTGAAAGAAGTAGTAATTCCATTCTCTAAATTTTACTTGGAGGAATGAATGAATGAATGATACCAATTGAGACACAGATATTTGGACATAGATGGGGAACTACAAATGCTCTTTCGGAAATTGGCATGTCGAATGTCGTCTTGTTGCCGCAACATAACTGACCTTTTACACTGAGGATCATCCTCTGCGCAATTCTCCACATTGCCTCCGTGCTGAAATTGCTGTTTTGACTATAATATGCCGTTTAATGGCAATTTCTCTGTATTTAGTGTTTTCTGTATGTAGTTCCAGATTCTTGGTGATGTTTATGTTGTCCTGCATTGGTTGCACAGATTGCATGACAAGTCTGCTAAGGCGCCTAACTCTGTCTCTCTCTTTAGCTTCATCCTAGGCTATTTCAACATCTTTACAAGGCATGTACATAGTCATAGAGAGATACAGCACTGAAACAGGCTCTTCAGCCCACTGAGTCTGTGCCGACCAACAATCACCCATTTATACTCTCTTTTCTCTTTTGGGCCTCCTTATCTCGAGAGACAATGGATACGCGCCTGGAGGTGGTCAGTGGTTTGTGAAGCAGCGCCTGGAGTGGCTATACTATACCCATTTATACTAATCCTACATTAATCCCATATTCCCTACCACATCCCCACCATTCTCCTACCACCTACCTACATTAGGGTCAATTTACAATGGCCAATTTACCTATCAACCTGAAAGTCTTTGGCATCTTATGCACTTTACAATCATCTGCATTAAATTGTTTTCCCCCCATATTTCTTTTCTGATCCTACTATGCACTGCCATTCCATTTTAACACTGTCATTTTTTATGTTTCTTTCCTTTTGTACCAGTTATGTTACATTAATTTACAATGAGCTTCATCTCCCTAGTATTGGCCATTATCTGAAATACAATCTTCCCTGAATCTGGTGCATTGTTAATTATTATTTACCCTGCCTCCTATTTTCAGATCATCAAGCTTGGGATATTTTGCTCCCCATGTCTTCACTGTCATTAATATCATTTGATAAAATTGTGTGTATCGAGATTAGCCCACACATGGTCTACCCAACTTGTAACCTCTTTTCAAGCCTAAAAAGTGCTCATTGAGTTTCTTCTTTTCCCCCTTTTTTTTTTTTTAAAGCTGCTTTTCCCTCCAGTGCAACACCGAACCTCATTCTGTCACTCCTTACCTCAATCACAAATTCATTATATAGAGTCGTGTCTGAAGCTTGCTGAAAATTCGACTGTTTTAATTGGATTTGCCTGTCCACCAGTCCATTTTCTTCCAACAACAAAAAAAACCCCCTCCCACAGGCTAATTAAATGTGATCTCCTTTTCCTGAATCCATACAGGCTGCCTTTTACTAAATTTCGCTACTCCACGTTGTCACACATTAAGTCCCTGAAGATCGTTTACAAAGCATTTTCCCTGCTGCAGATGTTAAACTTGCATTTAGCCATTTACCAGTTCTTGGGAATCGCTTGGAAATTTAACAAACTTACAACAAATGTCAACTGAAGCTTCACTATTCTCCTTGTCTCCTCTTCCTTTAAGACTTATGAGCATAATTTGTCTGCATCAGGTACTTTGTTTTAAGTGCATCTAACCTTTTTTTTAATAAGCATATATATCTTCAGTCTAATTCCTGCACTGTTGATGGAAATCTAATATCCGACTTGGGCAACTTCTCTCCTTGGTGAGTAATAACAGATGTGCAGTAACCATTTAATAAATCAGTCATTTCTTTGTTTTCGGATCAGAGTTTCCTATTTTGGCTACATATGCACGTTTGGAACAGTTCACTGGGATAGAGCTTGGCTGTGTATGTTGAGCATAAAATAGGCCATAGCAATTTGGCAGTGTGATTTTACATCTCCCCATTTTTCTATTTACAACAGGGTGGAAATAAAAAATTGGGAGAAATGTAAAACTAGCCGCTGATTCACCATAGCACAAAGTCATGTTCTACCACATTGCTACTTGAGATGATCTGACCAGCCTCCCATTCAAAGCTTCTCTCATTGTGTTCTTTACCATTTTGCTTGTTCTTACAGTTTGCCCAGTCCTTCCACCTACTTGGTTCTCCGTTCAGTTTGAAAGCTACCTGATAATGCCTAACACTGCTCCCTGTTTAAGTACATTGTCTTCCATTGCTCTTGATCTATTCTTAATTAACCAGAATGAATTTCAGTTGTACCATTACCAACATTTCCTGAAATGCTTCCCACTTCTCTCAGTTACGTTCCAGTTAATCTGTTGGATTCAATTTGCATTCACTCAACAGTCTGTTCTGAAATATAACATTCTCGTGTCTGTATCCTTTTCAGAGATGTCACTGTTACAACTTGGCTGTCTTTGCTTTCTTGTAGATTCTACTGAGTTTCCGGAAACTGTTTAAATAGTTTGCTGAGGTTCCAGCAATTTAATATTGTTAAACCATTACATGGGTGAGCAGGAGGTTTGGAAGCATGCAGTTTTTCTTTGTCCTGGAACGGCATTCTTCTGAATGTCCTAAAACAATAATAATAGTTTACATTTATATAGCGCCGTTAACATAGTAGAACATCCCTAGGTGCTAATTCACACCGAGCCATATAGGAGATGTTGGGTTAGATAAGCAAAAGCTTGGTCAAAGAGAGATTTTAAGGAGCATCTTAAGACAGGAGAGAGAGGCGGAGAAGTTTAGAGAGGGAATTCCAGAGCTTGGGGCCTAGATAGCTGAAGGCACGGCTGCCAATGGTGGAGTCAAGAAAATTAGGGATGTGCAAGAGGCCAGAATTTAAGGAGTGCAGAGATTTTGAAGGTTCCATGACTGGTGGAGATTCGAGATGGGGAGGGACAAGGCCATGGAGGGATTTGAAAATAAGGATGCGAATTTTAACATTGAGGCATTGCTTGACTGGGAGCAAATGTATGTTAGCAAGCACGGGGATGAAGAGTGAACGGGACTTAGTAGAAATAAGGACCCTTGCAGCAGAGTTTTGGATGACCTCAAATTTATGGAGGGTAAAATGTGGGTGGCTGGTCAGGAGTGTGTTGGAATAGTCAATTCTGGAGGTAACAAAAGCATGGATAAGGGTTTCAGCAGCAAATGAGCTGAGACAGAGCAAATCAAGTATTGCTGGGAGATGAAAAAGGCCATTGGAGTTCACTTCTCTATATATTAACTCTCCTATCCTGGAATTTATATGGTGTTTTTCGCCTGAGGAGGATTGTCATACTGATTGGCAGCTCAACAAGCGAGGCCTCATCACGCACGCAGCAGTGGGAGGGATCATTGATTAGCATTGCTGGGCTCTTTCTCACTCTCTCTATATTTGCAAGGAAAATCTAGTTGCCATACTCTTTTAATTGAAAGAAAAAAAAAATTGCATTTGCTTCACACTATTTCCCCCATCCCTACAACTTCCTTTAAATTTTTTCAGTTTAACAATTAGTTGCACCCGTCAATGTTCCCTCTAAGTTGTGTGGGTGTGTGGCTGTGCAGTAATTGGTAATGGCCCATACAGGGAACAGACCGGTAATACATATGCAACTTTCTCTTTTTTCTGATGCATACACGGCCACACGTCAATCTTAAAGGGCCAGGCAGTGCCACAAGCTGGCTGTGCACAGCAAGCAGAAGTTACAGCGACCATTGGGTCCCACCCATGACCTTCGTTTCACTGATAAGGTACTTCTGCGTCAGACAGCCCGACCACGTGCTGCCTGTCAGAGTCTGATAAATGAGATGTACGAGGCTAGATACTGACTAGAAATGCTGTTGCCTGGGTGGAGTCTGGCGTACTGCAGATCGGTTTACTTAGCGCATCAAAGCTGCCGGTGCTGAGCAAAGGCGCTGTTGTAGCTCAGTCACAAACACCACATCAAGGATTAACCTAACCAGCGGCCAAAGTGGGCTGTCTCGGTCTTAATTCTTGCACGAATCCGAGGATCAAATAAAAGCAGGCCCTTGATGAATTTTTAGACTGGCTTCCATCTGCGAAGTGGATGATGGGATTTGGGAGGTCGGGTCAAAAAGTAAGCAAAGTTTTTTGAAAGGAAAAAGGTGAATGAAAAGTGGCATTAGAAAGGAGGTGTGGAGAGGGGAGGAGAGAAGTTGGTGCCCAGAAGTGTGGGAGCAGTTTTGTTACTTGCTTATTACTGAGTGTCTCCATTTCTGTAATAGGGTTTGTTTCAGCATTGTAGCAAGCTGAAATCCCAAAATTCTCACTTCCCTGGACTTGCTGGCCATCTAGAACTGAAGATTAAAACTCTCAGATTCTAGTGCAATCCTTTTAAGTACTAACAGACAGAGGGAGGGCATTCCATTCATCATACCTGTGCTGGCTCAAAAGAGTTATCCAATCCCACACAGTCCTTTCCTGATAACTCTGAAAAAATTTCCTTTCCATGTGTTTATCCAATTCCCTTTTGAAGGTTACTTACTATTGGATTTCCTTGCACAGCCCTTTCAGTATTGTTATTTCAAAATTATTTGATCTAGTATAAGGAAAGCAAATGGATGGAAACCAACCAGTCCTTGTTTCATACGATTGATGTTTTTTCTTGCTTCTAAGTTTGAGATGTCGGGAGTAAATTTGGACTTTGTAGATAAAGAATATGGCATATGAAGGAAGTAATATGAATGGAAGTAGAGCACCCCTGTCAGAAAGCTCTACAAAAATGGTATTGTATTCAAGAAATTAAAATGGTTGTAGAAACTGTTATATACAGTTACTTGTTTTCTGACTTTTTTTCTTCCCTGGCCCCCTCTTACTTTTAACTTTGCCTCTTTTCCCCCATCAACTGTTTTCTTGTCACTTTACTTCCCTGCGTCATTTAAGCTGCCACAAGGGAAGCATCACAGGGGAAGGTGAGGGAGCTGAATCTGCCTTTTAATCAGGCAGGGGGTAGGACATCAAGCACAGTGGGGGCAGGGTGTGTGCACCAGTGGAGGATACCATAGCAAAGTTCAGTCTGATATCCACATACATACTTTTCAGCAGTGACACGAGCTGATCAGCTATTGGAATCCATAAGAACATGAATCGGCCATTTTGCCCTCGAGCCTGTTCTACCATTCAACGGCTGATCTGTGACCTAACTCCATATACCCACCTTTGCTCCAAATCCCTTAATATCTTTGGCTAACAAAAGTCTATCAATCTCTGTTTTGACATTAGCAGTTGATCTAGCGTTAATTGCCATTATTGGAAGTGAGTTCCAAACTTCTGCCCTCCTTTGTATGTTTCCTAATTTCACTCCTGAAAGGTCTGGCCCTAATTTTTAGACTATGCCCCCAAGTCCTAGATTCCACACCCAGTGTAAATAGTATATCTCTATCTACCCTGTCTGTTCCCCTTAATATCTTGAAAGCTTTAATTAAAACACCCCTTATCCTGGGTGATCCTGTCATTATATTTACCCACTGGACCAAGGAGGGTGCGGGACATACACAGTGCTGTACGAAGAACCTCTCGCTATATCTCTACTTGAGCATCTTCCAAAAGGTTAATCAATGCTGTTCTAACTCAGGAGTCATAGTTATAGAGTGATACAGCACTGAAACAGGCCCTTCGGCCCAACGAATCTGTGCCAACTAACAACCACCCATTTATACTAATCCTACATTAATCCCATATTCCCTACCACATCCCCACCATTCTCCTACCACCTACCTACACTAGGGGCAATTTAAAATGGCCAATTTACCTATCAACCTGAAAGTCTTTGGCTGTGGGAGGAAACCGGAGCACCCGACGGAAACCCACGCGGTCACAGGGAGAACTTGCAAACTCCGCATGGGCAGTACCCAGAACTGAACCCGGGTCGCTGGAGCTGTGAGGCTGCGGTGCTAACCACTGCGCCACTGTGCCGTCCAGTAATCTGCAATATACTGAATTTATGAAAAAATGCATTTTACCAATAGTTGTACCAGATTCAGCACAGCTTTGTTCACAGGTCATAATCTAACAAAAGAAACCTCCTTGTCAAGCAACAGCTTCAGATATCTTGCATAATGTCTCTCTTTAATACACTTTAAATTTTTAATTCCTCAAACGCTTCAGCTCGAGTAACTGCTGTATCGTTTTATCTTTTCCTTCCCTCTCTTCTTGAGCAATTGTGTTGCATGAGTTATTCTCCAGTCTCATGGCATAATTTTGACAGCATTTACCAAGCCCATGACTTCTACCACCTAGAAGGACGAGGGCAGCAGGCAGATGGGAACACCACCACCTGCAAGTTCCCCTCCAAGTCACGCACCATCCTGACTTGGAACTATATCGCCGTTCCTTCACTGCCACTGGGACAAAAACCTGGAGCTCCCTCCTTTTAAAAGCACAGTGGGTGTACCTACACCACGTGAACTGCAGGGGTTCAAGAAGGATGCATTCTCGAGGGCAGTTAAGGATGACCAATAAATGCTGGCTTGGCCAGTGGTGCGCACATCCTGTGAATGAATTTTTAAAAACTGTATATTTATGGAAGTTTTTTAAAAATGTGGCTGGAGCCTCTGCGATCTGCTTTCCGACCACTTTGAACATTTTATGTGCATGCCATCAGGGCCTGGTAATTTAGAGGAACATAGGAATTGCTAGATGAGAAAAGACCAGGTCTCTCTAGACTGCCTTGGACCATGATACAATGGTAATTCAGTTAACTAATCATAGCTATCTGCCTCCATTGATGATTCTGCAACAGACCCAGATATGAAGTAAGGAAAACTTCAACATTGGAGAACTTTGGGAATCATCGGTCAAAAGTCACCTGTTCCCCTCAAGAATGGTGCACTTACTACGTCATGTCTCAAATTGCTCATATATCGCAAAATGTTGCTTCTGAAATAAATCCATCATATTTGTGCTTGAATGAATCCACAGTAGCTACTTCCATCATCTCCCTTGGGAGCCTGTGCCAGAGACTGACCACTGAGTTCTGTTAACTTTTCAGAAAATTCCTTCCCTACAGTTCTCTGTCAGGTAGAAACATAGAAAATAGGAGCAGGAGTAGGCCATTTGGCCCTTCGAGCCTGCTCCGTCATTCATTATGATCATGGCTGACCATCCAACTCAGTAACCTATTCCCGCTTTCCCCCCATATCCTTTGAACCCTTTCACCCCAAGAGCTGTAGCTAACTCCTTGAAAAAATACAATGTTTTGGCCTCAACTGCTTTCTGTGGTAGCGAATTCCACAGGCTCACCACTCTCTGGGTGAAGAAATTTCTCCTCATCTCAGTCCTGAAAGGTTTACCCTGTATCCTTAGACTATGACCCCTGGTTCTGGATTCCCCCACCATCGGGAACATCCTTCCTGCATCTATCCTGTCCTGTTAGAATTTTATAGGTTTTTATGAGATCCCCCTCCTCACTCTTCTGAACTCCAGCAAATATAATCCCAATCAACTCGATCTCTCCTCATCCGTCAGTCCCGTCATCCCAGGAATCAGTCTGGTAAACCTTCGCTGCACTCCCTCTATAGCAAGAACTTCCTTCCTTAGTGGTTAACACCGCAGCCTCACAGCTCCAGGGACTCGGGTTCAATTCTGGGTACTGCCTGTGCGGAGTTTGCAAGTTCTCCCGGTGACCGCGTGGGTTTCTGCCGGGTGCTCCGGTTTCCTTCCACAGCCAAAGACTTGCAGGTGATAGGTAAATTGGCCATTGTAAATTACCCCTAGTGTAGGTAGGTGATAGTGAATATGGGATTACTGTAGGGTTAGTATAAATGGGTGGTTGTTGGTCGGCACAGGCTCGGTGGGCCGAAGGGCCTGTTTCAGTGCTATATCTCCAAAATAAATAAATGAGAGCAAAACTGCACGCAATATTCCAGGTGTGGCCTCAACAAGACCCTGTATAATTGCAGCAAGACATCCCTGCTCCTGTACTCGAATCCTCTCGCTTATGAAGGCCAACATACCATTTGCCTTTTTTACCACCTGTTGCACCTGCATGCTTACCTTCAGCGACTGGTGTACGAGAACACCCAGGTCTCGCTGCATATTCCCCTCTCTCAGTTTATAGCCATTCAGATAATAATCTGCCTTCCTGTTTTTGCGACCAAAGTGGATAACCTCACATTTATTCACATTATACTGCATCTGCCATGCATTAGCCCACTCACTCAACTTGTCCAAATCACCCTGAAGCCTCTCTGCATCCTCCTCACAACTCACCCTCCCACCCAGTTTTGTGTCATCTGCAAATTAGGAGATATTACATTTAGTTCCCTTCTCTAAATCATTAATATATATTGTGAATAGCTGGGGTCCTAGCACCGATTCCTTCTGTACCCCAGTAGTCACTGTCTGCCATTCAGAAAAAGACCCGTTTATTCCTACTCTTTGTTTCCTGTCTGCCAACCAATTTTCTATCCATCGCAATACACTACGCCCAATCCCATGCGCTTTAATTTTACAAGCTAATCTCTTATGTGGGACTTTGTTGAAAGCCTGCTGAAAGTCCAAATAAACCTAGTCCTAGTCATCCTAGTACACATATATTCACACTTGCCCTGCAAGTTGTAAAAACTGATGCAAAATATTAAATACCTCCACCTCCAAAATTACTCATTCCTTCATCCCATTTGGTTGTATTCAGTTCAGTCCTTCTAATCTCCCTTCCACTTCCCTCCTACACTTTCTGTATTTATTCATGACTATCTTTAGTGTCTTTAGCCATAACTTGATCATCTGTTTCCCTTTTTAAGTTCTACTTTTATTCAATGAAATCCATGCTTTGATCTTCCCCTTTGTCATTTAATAGTGCTATATTTTATTTTGTATTTAAATCCATCCCATATTGAATATTTCCCATTGCTCATCTTTCAACTTGTTAACTTTCCAACTAATTACTTTTGGCTAAACTTTGCTTTGTCCTTTCTGCCCACTATCCACTGCCAATCATTCCAGCACCTTTATCTTTGTTCATTATTCTATTTTGAATTTAAGTATGGTGTGGTCACTATTGGGATTATTCACATACACCATTTAGTAGTCAGAGCTGTTTCTTAAATATAAAAGTGTAAATAAAATTTGTGTGCAAAGTACAAAAGTGTCACATAGAATGTACAGTACAGAAACCGGCCATTCAGCCCTACAAGTCCATGCCAGTGTTTGTTTTCCATATGAGCCTCCGCTCACCCATCTTCATTTAATTCTCAGTGTAATCCTCTATTCCTTTCTCCCTCATGTGTTTGTCTAGCTTCCCCTTAAATGCATCTATGCCATTTGCCTCGACTACTCCATATGATGGTGAGTTCCACATTCTAACTACTCTCTGGGTAAAGAATATTTACTGAATGCTCTGTTAAATTTAGTAGTAACTATCTTATTTATGGCCCCTAGTTCTGGTTACTTCCCATATTTGGAGTTTATATTTATTTCTGATAGTTTTTGACTGGGCTGCCTTGAAAAATCTCCAAAACCCTAATGGTGTGACTGGGTGAAAAGTACAGATGTTGTCTGTTTACTGTTTTACATCCATATAGCTGTAGATGTTTACTGCTAGACAAAAAAAATTCAACTCCCCTGAAAGAGGTGGTGCCAGATTTCACTTCCTGAATTCCAAGATTCTGGAGCCTGTTGCTTCAGCGTAAGAGGCTGGAGATCCGGAGTATGGGCATGGGACTTCAAAAGGAGCACGGTGGTTGGGAAAGGAATGCCAAACCCTGTAACACGCTGCCCCAAGCTGTGGTTGCATCAGCATTTGTGCTTGTTGTTAGTGTCATTGAACATTCAGTTAAACGATTTTTCCCTCCCTAAGTGTTGAAATGTTTTGGATCCTGTGTGACCCTGACACAATGCAGGGGAGCACAAGTGTCCAACCATGTAAATTGATCATCTGAAGTTGCTCATTGCCACTTTACTGGAAGTATTAACTCATGAACGGCCTCATGACGTCCCAAAGCGTTTTACAGCCAGTCGAGTACTTTCGAAGTGTAGTCACTGTTGTAATGTAGGAAATGGGGCAGAACTTATGCACAGCAAGCTCCCACAAACAGCAATGAGATAAATGACCAGTGTTAGTGATGATGCTTGAGGGATAAATATTGCCCGGGGCGCCTGGGAGAACTCTCGCTGCTCTTCAAATAGTGCCATGGGATCTTTTGTGGCTCCCTTGAGTGCGGATGGGGTTTCGGTTCAATGACTTATCTGAATGACTCCTTCAGTACTGCACTGGCAGTGTCGGCCACAATTTTAAAGCTCAATCTTTTTGGAGTGGGACTTGAACCCACAAATGTGTCCTACATTACAACAGTGACTACACTTCAAAAGTACTTCATTGGCTGTAAAGTGGTTTGGGATGTCCTGCAATTTAAATGCAAGTCTGTCTTCAGCTGAATGTAGAATAGCAATGTGAAATAGAATTTACAACATAGAAACAGGCTATTTGGCCTGTGCTGGCATTAATGCTCCACAGGAGCCTCCTCCCACCTTAATTCATCTAACCGCATCAGTATATCCTTCTATTCCTTTCGCCATCATGTGCTTTTCCAGCTTCCCCTTAAATGTATTTGTTTTTCTTTGTTCTTGGGATGTGAGCATCGCTGGCAAGGCCAGCATTTATTGCCCTCCCAAATTTCCCTTGAGAAGGTGGTGGTGAACCATGTTCTTGAACCACCGCAGTCCATCTGGTGTAGGTGCACCCACAGTGCTGTTGGGGAGGAAGTTTCAGGATTTTGACCCAGCGACAATGAAGGAACAGTGATATAGTTCCAAGGATGGTGTGTGGCTTGAAGGGGCACTTGTAGGTGGTGGTGTTCCAATGCGCCTGCTGCCCTTGTCCTTCTAGGTGGAAGAGGTCGTGGGTTTGGAAGGTGCTGTCTCAACTACTCCTTGTGGTAGCGAGTTCCACATCCTCACCACTCTCTGGATAAAGAACTTTCTCCTGAATTCCTTGTTGTATTTATTGGTGACAATCTTATATCTGTGACCTCTAATTTTGGACTCCCCACAAGCAGAATCATTTTCTCTGTCTACCCTGTCAAACCCTTTCATAATGTTAAAGGAACGCATTGCCTGAAGAGGTGGTAGAGGCAGGAGCCCTCACAACATTTAAGAAGTATTTAGATGAGCACACAAAACGCCATAGCAGACAAGGCTACGGGCCAAGTGCTGGAAAATGGGATTAGAATAGTTCGATGCTTAATGGCCGGCACAGACACGATGTGTTGAAGGGCCTGTTTCTGTGCTGTATAACTCTGACTCAACCTTCTTTTTCCGAGAGAAAGGAGTCCAGTACAAATGTAACTTTGTAGAGAAATTAAAGGCCATTGTGCCTGCGGAGAGTTTAATGATCCGGCTTTCAGTGATTAAGGGAAAGGATGGATTTATTGGAGTTTGAACAATTTTACATGCAGCGGCTTTTTACAAACATACAAACTCCATCTTGTAGATTGATTTAACACAACCATCTAGACCTCAGTCATCGCTTTGTTGTTGCCTAGTGGTGTTAGATCATCATCTCTAAATTATCAACCAGAAACTGACATAATTACAGATCAGCAAGGTAATCACTTAAGCTTTTTTGGGGCAAAAAAAGCTTATCTGCAAGTAGTAGATTGCTGTGGTGGCACTTAAAAACTCCACTAATAAACTTTTGAGAATAACTGGAATCCAGACCGATACTTGTGTCTTTATATAAAGACATCTCTGGGTACACACAAAAGCTATTGTGTTACAGTGTCTTGTCCGATTTCTGTCGCTATTTCTGGATAGCTGGATTGTACTTGTTTGCTTTCTGAAATTTCCAGTGCTGTGTGTGATCCAACAAACAAGCCATTGAACAGTTCCAGTATGGATGCTGGAATAAAGCCAGTGCAGGGTCATTGAAAACCCAATGTGTTAATTGGTGTGGCCATTCGCTGTGAACTTTTGCTGATTGCTATTATGATACGTTATGGGCTTCTTGCCTATAGTAAACAAGGCTGACCTGTCTCCAGGGCTAGAAAATCTGTGCATGTGTGCATGATTTTGAACTTGGTGCACAATATTGGTTTTCAATTAACCAGTCTAAAAGCAAAATACTGTAGATGCTTGAAATCTGAAATAAAAACAGAACATGCAGGAAATACTCAGCAGGTCAGGCAGCATCTGTGGACAGAGAAATAGAGCTAACGTTTCAAATTGATGACTCTTCGTCAGAATTGGGGAAAATTTAGAGATGTAGTTTGAAGCAAATACAGAGGCAGGGAAGAGTAAGGGGGAAGAACAAAAGGCAAGGTACGCAATAGAGAACTGCCCTCCACCCTATGAAAAGATCTAGAGAGGGTGAAAGGCTGGTGGGGTTTGGGGGTGTGTGTTGGGGGAAATAGTGGGGCAGGGGTGCAGATGGCATGAGATTTTTCAAGACAGGAGAAAGGATCCTCTGTACGGGGTGGGGGTGGGGTGGGGGGGGGGGGGGGGGGTGGGGGGGAGTTGGTGGAAAGCTTCTGGCCAAAGAAGTGAGCACTGAGGTAAAGGTAACCTGAAGAAGAGCTCCATGTTGTGCCAAGTTTGAAACTCATTGAGGTGGGGGTAGAAGAGGATGAATCTGAGGGCTGATTGTTCAGGGTCAGAGAGGAGAAGGTCAGAGGGGATAGTGAAAACACAGAAAGGGTGAGGTTGGAGGAAGGGATGGGTTCAGAAGAAAGTGATGTGGAAGAAGCATCTGTAGGAATGTTTGGTATCTAAGAGTTGTTGAAGCTTGTGATCCTTGACAGCTGAAAAGAAGAAAGAGATTTTTTGTTGAAGTGCTGGGTGAGGCCAAGGGTGAAATGGAACTGTGGACCAGGACAGCTTTGAGATATAGAGTCCGTGCTGCTGAAGAGGGAGGTCAAGAGGACGCATTAAGTGTGGTTCTCAGGATGTGGCAAATACAGTGGTTCGAGTAATGCTGAATATCTTGAAGATTTCTATATTTATAATTTGATCCGAATCACGAAGGGTGGAATTTCAGTTGGAATCCATATGAAACAATTAAACTTATCTACCTACATCTGAATGGAGGCCCAGCCAATCCACAATGTCCACCACCCTCCTCGGCCCGGCTGAACTTGTTCTCACATTGAACAACTTCTCCTTTTGACTCCACTCACTTCCTCCAAATAAAAGGTGTTGCTGTGGGAACCCGTGTATGTGGAACATTCTTTGTTCCAGTCTTATTCGGGTTCCCTCCCTCACTGCTTTTTCCCTTGCACTGATGACTGTATTGGTGCCATTTCCTGCTCTTGCACCGAACTGGAAAATTACATCAACTTTTTTCTTCCAATTTCCACCCTTCCTTCCCTATCTCTGCCTCTTCCCATCCTCGACTTCCCTGTCTTCTTTTCTGGTATTATACTATCAACCAACGTCCACTGACTCTCGCAGCTACTTTTGTGGCCTTTTAGAACATTGAACATAGAACATAGAACATTACAGCGCAGTACAGGCCCTTCAGCCCTCGATGTTGCGCCGACCTGTGAAACCATCTGACCTACACTATTCCATTTTCATCCATATGTCTATCCAGTGACCACTTAAATGCCCTTAAAGTTGGCGAGTCTACTACTGTCGCAGGCAGGGCGTTCCACGCCCCTACTACTCACTGAGTAAAGAAACTACCTCTGACATCTGTCCTATATCTATCACCCCTCAACTTAAAGCTATGTCCCCTCGTGTTTGCCATCACCATCCGAGGAAAAAGGCTCTCACTATCCACCCTGTCCAACCCTCTGATTATCTTATGTCTCTATTAAGTCACCTCTCCTCCTCCTTCTCTCCAACGAAAACAACCTCAAGTCTCTCAGCCTTTCCTCGTAAGACCTTCCCTCCATACCAGGCAACATCCTAGTAAATCTCCTCTGCACCTTTTCCAAAGCTTCCACATCCTTCCTATAATGCGGTGACCAGAACTGCACGCAATACTCCAGGTGCGGCCGCACCAGAGTTCTGTACAGCTGCAGCATGACCTCGTGGCTCCTAAACTCGATCCCCCTACTAATAAAAGCTAACACACCATATGCCTTCTTAACAGCTCTATTAACCTGGGTGGCAACTTTCAGGGATTTATGTACCTGGACACCAAGATCTCTCTGCTCATCTACACTACCAAGAATCTTCCCATTAGCCCAGTATTCTGCAATCCTGTTACTCCTTCCGAAGTGAATCACCTCACACTTTTCCACATTAAACTCCATTTGCCATCTCTCAGCCCAGCTCTGCAGCCTATCTATGTCCCTCTGTAACCTACAACATCCTTCGGCACTATCCACAACTCCACCGACCTTTGTGTCATCTGCAAATTTACTAACCCACCCTTCTACACCCTCATCCAGGTCATTTATAAAAATGACAAACAGCAGTGGCCCCAAAACAGATCCTTGCGGTACACCACTAGAAACTATACTCCAGGATGAACATTTGCCATCAACCACCACCCTCTGTCTTCTTTCAGCTAGCCAATTTCTGATCCAAAGCACTAATTCACCTTCAATCCCATACTTCTGTATTTTCTGCAATAGCCTACCGTGGGGAACTTTATCAAACGCCTTACTGAAATCCATATAGACCACATCCACGGCTTTACCCTCATCCACCTGTTTGGTCACCTTGTCAAAAAACTCAATAAGGTTTGTGAGGCACGACCTACCCTTCACAAAACCGTGCTGACTATCTCTAATGAACTTATTCTTTTCAAGATGATTATAAAATCCTATCTCTTATAACCTTTTCCAACATTTTACCACAACCGAAGTAAGGCTCACAGGTCAAAAAATTACCAGGGCTGTCTCTACTCCCCTTCTTGAACAAAGGGACAACATTTGCTATCCTCCAGTCTTCCGGCACTATTCCTGTCGACAATGACGACATAAAAATCAAGGACAAAGGCTCTGCAATCTTCTCCCTGGCTTCCCAGAGAATCCTAGGATAAATCCCATCTGGCCCAGGGGACTTATCTATTTTCACACTTTCCAAAATTGCTAACACCTCCTCCTTGTGAACCTCAATCCCACCTAGCCTAGTAGTCTGTATCTCAGTATTCTCCTCGACAACATTTTCTTTCTCCACTGTAAATACTGACAAAAAAATATTCATTTAACGCTTCCCCTATCTCCTCCAATTCCACACACAACTTCCCACTACTATCCTTGATTGGCCCTAACCTATCTCTCGTCATTCTTTTATTCCTGATATACCTATAGAAAGCCTTAGGGTTTCTTTGATCCTATCCGCCAATGACTTCTTGTGTCCTCTCCTTGCTCCTCTTAGCTCTCCCTTTAGATCCTTCTGGCTAGCCTGTAACTCTCAAGCGCCCTAACTGAACCTTCACGTCTCATCCTAACATAAGCCGCCTTCTTCCTCTTGACAAGCTCTTCAACTTCTTTAGTAAACCACGGCTCCCTCGCTCGACAACTTCCTCCCTGCCTGACAGGTACATACTTATCAAGGACACGCAGTAGCTGCTCCTTGAATAAGCTCCACATTTCGATTGTGCCCATCCCCTGCAGTTTCCTTCCCCATCCTACGCATCCTAAATCTTGCCTAATCGCATCATAATTTCCTTTCCCCCAGCTATAATTCTTGCCCTGCTGTATATGCCTGTCCCTGCTCATCGCTAAGGTAAACCTAACCGAATTGTGATCACTATCACCAAAGTGCTCACCAACTTCTAAATCTAACACATGGCCGGGTTCATTACCCAGTACCAAATCCAACGTGGCATTGCCCCTGGTTGGCCTGTCTACATACTGTGTCAGAAAACCCTCCTGCACACACTGGACAAAAACAGACCCATCTAAAGTACTCGAACTATAGTATTTCCAGTCAATATTTGGAAAGTTAAAGTCCCCCATAACCACTACCCTGTTACTCTCGCTCCTGTCAAGAATCATCTTTGCTATCCTTTCCTCTACATCTCTGGAACTATTTGGAGGTCTATAGAAAACTCCCAACAGGGTGACCTCTCCTCTCCTGTTTCTAACCTCGGCCCATACTACCTCAGTAGACGAGTCCTCAAACGTCCTTTCTGCTGCTGTAATACTTTCCTTGATTAACAATGCCACACCCCCCCCCCTCTTTTACCATCTTCTCTGTTCTTAGTGAAACATCTAAATCCCGGAACCCGCAACATCCATTCTTGTCCCTGCTCTACCCATGTCTCTGAAATGGCCACAACATCGAGATCCCAGGTACCAACCCATGCTGCAAGCTCACCCACCTTATTCCGGATGCTCCTGGCGTTGAAGTAGACACATTTTAAACCAAGCTCTTGCTTGCCAGTGCCCTCTTGTGTCCTTATAACCTTATCCCTGACCTCACTACTCTCAACATCCTGCACACTGGAACTACAATTTAGGTTCCCATCCCCCTGCTGAATTAGTTTAAACCCCCCCGAAGAGCACTAGCAAATCTCCCCCCCCCCCCCCCCCCCCCCCCCCCCCAGGATATTGGTACCCCTCTGGTTCAGGTGAAGACCATCCTGTTTGTAGAGGTCCCATCTACCCCAGAAAGAGCCCCAGTTATCCAGGAAACCAAAACCCTCCCTCCTACACCATCCCTGCAGCCACGTGTTCAACTCCTCTCTCTCCCTATTCCTCACTTCGCTAGCACGTGGCACGGGCAACAACCCAGAGATAACAACTCTGTTTGTTCTAGCTCTAAGCTTCCACCCTAGCTCCCTGAATTTCTGCCTTAAATCCCCATCTGTCTTCCTACCTATGTCGTTGGTGCCTATGTGTACCACGACTTGGGGCTGCTCCCCCTCCCCCTTGAGGATCCCAAAAACACGATCCGAGACATCACGTACTCCTATCTGTTCCCCTAACTATGGAGTCCCCAATGACTAATGCTCTGCTCCTCTTACCCCTTCCCTTCTGAGCAACAGGGACAGACTCTGCGCCAGAGACCTGTATCCCATTGCCTACCCCTGGTAACTCGTCTCCCCCAACAGTATCCAAAACGGTATACCTGTTGTTGAGGGAAACGGCCACAGGGGATCCCTGCACTGCCAGCTGGTTCCCTCTCCTTCCCCTGACGGTAACCCATCTACCTTCTTCTTTTACCTGAGGTGTGACTGCCTCCCGATAACTCCTCTCAATAATCCCCTCCGCCTCCCGAATGATCCGAAGTTCCTCCAGCTCCAGTTCCCTAACGCGGTCCTCGAGGAGCTGGGTGCACTTCCCGCAGATGCAGTCAGCAGGGACACCCTTGGCGACCCTTACCTCCCACATTCTGCAGGAGGAACATTCAACTGCCTTAACCTCCATTCCCACTATTCTAAATTCCCAAGTTTTTAACCAATCACACGATAAAACAAGAAGAGAAATAGAAAAAGCCTTACCTTACCTACACACAACCGAGTCCTTTTTTGTTTGGTAAGAGGAGGAGGGCGGGTGGGAGACACTACAAGAGTAGTGTCTCGGATTCAGAAACAGCCCAAATATATAGGTTTCTACTTACCCAGCAGTCCCTGCTCCACCGAAACTCCCGATGAAATTGACTTCCCAGCTGTTCACTCCTCGCTCGCAATTCCTGTGCTCCTGGAAAAGCTGCACAACCTTTCTTGAAGGCCAGGTGTACCCATACTTGCCACAGCAAATGGTAATTTGTTCCAAGGGGGTAACTAATAGTTCCCGGCACCTATTCTGATTCTTTGCCTACTTATTTCAGTCCTGCTGTCATGATCTGCTTTGAATATCTTATTCAAATTCACTGCAACCAACCCTTTGCAAAATGCTCTTAGCATTAAATGCGTTTGTTTTTCCAAACCTAATTGTTCTATGTCTGCATATCTAAGGAATTAAGTTTTAGATGTTGTCCTTTTTTGAGCTCTTTTCCCCTCTCGAGAGCTTCATTGTGACCACAAGATTTGGAGACCATTGCTGGACAATACTCTAAATGCAGACGTACTATGTAAGTGCAGCGCTCTTTGTTTCCTACTTTGACCTCCAATACTTACTGGAGCCTGATTTTTTTTTTTTCCTTTTCTGTAACTACCTGATGTTTTATGTGGCTCTTATTGATGGGTCCGCAACTATCCTCAGATCATTTTCCTGCTCTGTTCCTTTTAATAGGCACTCCTTCCTGCGTGGACCAGGCATGCCTTGATCTCCCAGCCATTGCGTCTAGATCCTCCACATTTGCTCTTTAAATTCACTTAACCTGATGGCTGCTACTTTGGGTGGTTTCTTTATTTCTTTATAAAGCAACAACGTAAAACACTCTTGACTCTAGAACTGATGTTGGTGCTTTTTGCAAGCAGAGCAAGTTTGGTGAGAATGCAAATACTTGATTAAAATGTTGTGTTCTATCTGATCTGGTTGTACTATAGCTTGAGGTTCTAAATACAAACAGACAGAAGAGTAGAGGGGTTCACTGTATTAACATCATCATTAGAACCCATCCATATTGCTTGCTGATATCGTTTGCATTTGAAGTTAAATATTTGCCATCTCATTCTTTTAAAGCATAACACAAGTGTGCATAATTAGAAACCAGTGACACTGACCATGCTTGCCCTAGCTTTGTTTGCAGCTTTTCGTGTCAGCCAAGTTACGAGATGTAAATCTTTTCCCAATGGCACATTGCATTTGTTGTGAGGACCAGTGACTCTTGGAGTTCACTACTTCTTTTTGGTGCTCTGTGGCCTCAGAAGGCTCAATCCATTTGCTCTTTCAGCAACTTTGGCTCTGTCTCACTGTATCTTTGCTCGCGAATGGCATGGTCAAACAGCATCATGTGTTTGTCCTTTTCAAAGTTGGGTGAGTTCCAATATTAAGTTATATTCCATACAAGTAAACTATTAAACATTGTATAAATTGTGCTGTTTCTTTCAAAATTACCTCTTTGGAATTAATATTTAGAAGGCATTACTTATTTGAAATTACTATTTAGAATAAGTTACTTCTGTGGAATTAATATTTAGAAAACATTATCAAGAAACCTGTGGGGAGGGCTAAGAAACAATTTGGAGGAAAGAAAAGCACATATTTATATAGCATCTTTCACGATCTCATGACATTTCAAAGCGTTTCAAAGCCAATGAAGTACTTTTCGAAGTGTAGTCACTGTTGTAACGTAGGAAACACGGCAGACAAATTACACACAGCAAGCTCCCGCAAACAGCAACGTGGTAACAAAATCTGTTTTTGTGATGTTGATCGAGGGATAAATATTGCCCAGGACACTGGGGTAACGCCACTGCTCCTCTTCACAATAGAGCCGTGGGATCTTTTATGTCCAGCTGAGAAGGCAGGCAGGGCCTCGGTTTAACGTCTCATCCAAGAGATTGCATTAGCAAAAGTGCAACACTCCCTCAGTACTACACCAAAGTGTTAGCTTGTGTTATGTGCTCAAGTCTCTGGAGTAGGACTCTATCCCACAACCTCCTGATTCAGAGGTGAGCCAAGTCTGACAGTTTGAGTGAAAAATGCACTGACAGGAAGTTTTTGCATTCCACTCCGTGCTGTATTCAAATATTTCTTTTATGATAGATTTATTTTTGGCCATAGAAATATCTGCAGTGATAGCACCACCGTATGCATTCTCTGGTTCGAGGAAGATTACATGAAATCCTAGATTCCATGGACTAACTTTTTACTTACCCGTTTTGCTAAAATAAATCAAGACACTTTAAGTTTTGGCTGAGTGAAACCTTTGTGTCAGCAGGTTGTAAATTTAAATACCTCTCTCACACTCGAACATATATAAGCTAGCTTGATCCTTCAATGTAATCCAACGGGGGGAGTGATCAATGTAATCCAACGGGAGGAGTGATTCTTTGCATGGGACGTTAAACAAACAATAACTACTTCTATTAATATAGTGCATTTAATGTAATAAAACATCCCAAGGTACTTCACAGACGCGTTATAAAACAAAGTCTAACACCAAGTCACAAATGGAGATAGAAAGACAGATAACCAAAAGCTTGGTCAAAGAGGTAGGTTTTAAGGAGCATCTTAAAGGAGAAAAGTGAGGCAGAGAGATGAAGGGAGGGTATTCCAAAGCTTGGGGCCTAGACAACTGAAGCTGCGGCCACCGATGGCACAGCGATTAAAATCAGGGATGCACAAGAGGCCAGAATTAGAGGAACGCTGATATCTCAGAGGGTTGTGGGGCTGGAAGAGATTGCAGAGATAGGGAGGGGTGAGGCCATGATTTGAAAACAAGGATGGGAAGTTTAAAATCAAGACTTTGATCAAAACTAAGCCCATATTTTGGTTGTGTACGTTAGGTACATGTTAAAAGTCCCATAGTGTTATTCACAGAGGAAGTTCTCTTGGTTCCCTGGCCAATATTCACCTCCCAACCAACACTTTACCGACCCTTCATCTCATTTTTGTTTCGTGGGATCTTGTGTGCCAAATGTAATTCATTTGCTGAACTCAGTCAATTGGATTTGAAGGTTTTTGTTTTGCATGTGAAATGCTTGGAGCTATGCAATGAAGCCCTTTTATAAATGCAAGTCTTTTCTGTTTAAGTCACGACGATTTTCTGTTGAGTTATTTCTTATCCCATTCAGAAATAATACTTGAGCCAGAGCTGAAAGAGAACTTTGAATGATACAGCAGAGAAGGAGGCTATTCAGCCCATTATGCCTGTGCCAGCCATTTGAAAGAGCATTTCAATTAGTCTCACTCCCCCTGCTCTTTCCCATAGTCCTTCAAATTTCTCCTGTTCGGGTATGTGTCAACTTCCTTTGAAAAGTTACTATTGACCACCTGTCCATCAAAGGAGTATGACCTCCGTTTTCTTGGATTCCAACAGCTCCCGCCCACACATTGGCCGAATTTTACGCCACCCCAGAGAACCGGGGGGTGGGCGGTGGGTGGCGTAAAATAGAGCGGGAGGCTGCGGGAGGCCTTCCCGGCCTGGTCCCACCTCCACCCCACTTTTCTTGGGCCGCTGGTGGGGGCGAGAAACGGGCTGCCCGACCCAGGACAATCGAGGCCCTTAAGTGGCCACTTAATGGCCAATTAAGGGCCTTCGCCCACCTCCGTGGGTATTTAACCTGTGGCGAGCGGGCATCTGGTAGGCATGAAAGGCTGCCCAGCAATTTACCTGGCTGCCTTCCAGCACACCTGGGTGGGGGGGATCCTGATAAACAGGCACAGGGTGCCCAATTGAGGGCTGCCCCCGCCCCTTTCTCCCCCACACACACCACCCCCACCCCCAAAAACAGCCACCCTTGCTTCACTGGACCACGACCAATCTGTCCGGCGACGCAAACGAAACTTACCTCGGTCCTGGCTCCATGTCCTCGGCTGGGCTACAGTCCCAGCAGTGGCGCTGCTGGGACGAAGAGCTGCCAGCCCGATGATTGGCCGGCAGCTCAATGAGGCCGGACTTCCTTCCTCTGAACAATTAAAGCCTGGGGACCCGTAAAATGCAGGTCAGGTCCCTGGGCTGGGTGGATGCGGGTTGGCCACCGACTTTTACATCGGTGGTCAGCTCCCATCCGCCCGACGTAAAATCCCCACCCCACCCCATCTCATTGTTTGAGAGAAGTGTAAGTATTTTTGCTCCTCTGCTTGAAAAAGTTAACTGTTTTAGTTTTGAGAATTATAAAAGAAAGCCAGTCACGCTAAAGCAATATTTTGTGCACATTATCTTGAGTTTACAGTATTGTACAGCTGCAAGTACATTTTTCTTTCAATCCTGATGAACTTCTGTAAGATGTTCTTTTTTTTAAACAAAACATTTACAACAGTTTTTTTTTTCCTGAGGCTGCTTGATGTAAAATTTTTCCAGAGAATTTCGTAATGCTTTCCTGATGCTTTGCTATCCCCTTCCCCTCTCACCCCTTTCAACCCAAAAAAAAATATTGTAATACAGAAACATTTTGAATTTTTTTATTAATAAAGTGAAACCAATTTCATGCATTTGTTTCTACTAGTGTTGGAGCATACCATTGCTTGGGTTCTTTTTTAATTACTCAAATGGTAGGAAACTCAGTAATCACAAAGTTTAAGGCACAAAAAGAGGCCACTTGGCCCATTGTGTCTGTGCCGGCCGAAAAACTATTCTTCCATTCTAATTCAACCTCCCAGCATTTGGTCCGTAGCCCTGCAGATTACGGCACTTAAGGTGCATATGCAGACTCCTTTTGAATGAGTTGAGGGTTTCTGCCTCAACTAGCCTTTCAGGCAGTGAGTTCCAGACCCCCACCACCCTCTGGGTGAGAGAGTTTTTCTTCATCTCTCCTCTAATTTTTCTACCAATCACTTTAAATCTATGCCCCCTGGTCACTGACCTCTCTGCTAAGGTGAATAGACCCTTCACCTCCACTCTATCCAGTCCCCTCAAAAATTTGTACATTTCAATCAGATCTCCCCTCTGCTTTCTCTGTTCCAAGGAGAACAACCCCAGCCTATCCAATCTTTCCTCATAGCTGAATTTTTCCAGTCTTGGCAACATCCTCATAAATCTCCTCCGTACACTCTCTAGTGCAATTACATCCTTTCTGTAATGAGGTGACCAGAACTGCACACAGTACTCAAGTTGTGGCCTAACCAATGAGTTATACAGTTCCCGCATGACCTCCCTGCTCTTATATTCTATACCTCGGCTTATAAGGGAAAGGATTCCATATGCCTTCTTAACCACCTTATTGACCTGTCCTGCTACCTTCAGGGATCTGTGGACATTCACTCCAAGGTTCCTTACTTCCTCTACGCTTCTCAGTATTTTCCCATTACTCGTGTATTCCTTTGCTTTGTTTGACCTCCCCAAAAGCATCACCTCACACTTTTCTCCCAGTTGAATTCCATTTGCCACTTTTCTGCCCATCTGACCAGACCATCAATATCTTCCTGCAGCCTTCAGCTGTCCTCCTCGCTATCTACCACACGGCCAATCTTTGTGTCATCTGCAAACTTCTTGATCATGCCCCCTACATTTACATCCAAATCATTAATATATTACCCAGTACTGAGCCCTGCGGAATGCCACTGGAAACAGCCCTCCAGTCGCTAAAACACCCATCAACAATTACCCTTTGTTTCCTGCCAGTGAGCCAATTTTGTATCCACTTTGCTGCATTTCCCTGAATCGCATGGGATTTTATTTTTTTAACCAGTCTGCCATGTGGGATCTCATCAAAAGCCTTGCTAAAATCCATGTTGACCACATCAACTGCACTACCCTCATCTATTTTCCTTGTTACTACTTCAAAAAATTTGATCAAGTTGGTCAAACAAGATTTTCCCTTAACAAATCCATGCTGACTATCCTTGATTAACCTGTGCCTTTCTAAGTGATTGTTTATTCTGTCTCTCAGAATAGATTCCAATAATTATGCCCACTACTGAGGTTAGACTGACTGGCCTGTAATTATTCGGTTTATCCCTCGCTTCCTTTTCAAACAGAGGTGCAACGTTAGCAGTTCTCCAATCCTCCGGCACCACACCTGTATCCAGTGAGGACTGGAAAATGATGGTCAGACCTTCTGCTATTTCCTCTCTTGCTTCTTTTAACGGCCTCGGGTACATTTCATCTGACCCTGGTGATTTATCAACTTTCAAGGATGCTAATTCCATTAATACTTCCTCGCTCCCTATGTTTATCACATCCAATACTTCACACTCCTCCTCCTTAACTACAATATGTACATCGTCCAACTCTTTTTTTGTAGAGTTCCGAAGAAGGGTCACTGACCCAAAACGTTAACTCTGCTTCTCTTTACACAGATGCTGCCAGACCTGCTGAGTGGTTCCAGCATTTCTTGTTTTTATTTCAGATTTCCAGCATCCGCAGTATTTTGCTTTTCTTTTTTTGTAAAGATGGACGCAAAGGATTCATTAAGAAATATACCAACATCTTCTGCCCTTACACATAGGTTACCTTTTTGGTCTTTTATGGGCCCTACTTTCTCCTTAGTTATCCTCTTACTCTTAATGTATTGATAAAACATCTTTGGGTTCTCCTTGATTTTGCTTGCCGATATTCTTTCATACCCTCTCTGCTTTCCTAATTTTCTTTTTGATTTCAACCCTCCCCTTTCTATACTCCTCTCGGCTTTCTGTAATATTGAGTTCTCGGTGTCGGACATTAGCTTTCCTTTTCTGCCTTATGTTTGTGGGAACAGGTTTACTCTGAACCTCTTGAATCTCCCCTTTGCCTCCCACTGCTCTGACACTGATTTGCCTTAAAGTAGCTGTTTCTAATCCACTTTCGCTGAATCATTCCTCAGTTTAATAAAATTGGCCTTGTCCCAATTGAGAACTCTAACTCCTGTTCTATCTCTGTCCTTTTCCATAATTATGTTAAAACTGACTGAATTATGATCACTACCACCAAAATGCTCTCCCACTGCCACTCCTTCCACCTGCCCATCTTCATTTCCTAAAACTAAGTCTAAAACTGCGCCAGTGACTGCCAGGATGGTTGCATATCTTGTAGATGTAAAAACAGCTTGATTTATCTAGCTCCTTTCACATCTTCAGGATGTCCCAAAGTGCTTCATGGCCAAGTAATCACTTTTGAAATATTGCTGTTATATGAGCAATGCAGCAGCCAATCTGTGCACAGCAAGATCCCGCAAACAACAATGTGATAATGACCAGATGTGGGGTGTTGGTTAAGGGATAAATGTTGGTTAGAACACCAGGAAGACCTCCTCTGCTCTTCAAAATAATGTCATGGAATCTTTTATGTCCGCCTGAGGGCAGAAGGGACCTCAGTTTAGGCTCTTATCCAAAAGGTGGCACCTCTGTCAGTGAGGCACTCCATCAGTACTGCACTGAAATGTCTGCCTAGAGTTTGGGCTCAAGTCTCTGGAGTGAGACTTGAACTTGTGACTTTCTGACTCCGAGGTGAGAGTGCTGCCCACTGAGCCACAGCCGTGTTGTTCCTTCATCCAAGTCATTAATATACATGGGTGAAAATTTGAGGTCCCAATACAGATCCCTGAAAGAAAGAAAGACCTGCATTTATATCGCGTCTTTCATGACCGCAGGGCATCCCAACGTGCTTTACAGCCAAATAAAGTACTTTGCAGGTGAAGTCACTGCTATAGGAATTGCCACTGAGGAACTCTACTTATCATTTCTCACCAATTGGTTGTACTCTGGTAAAAACTCTGACAACCCTAGGACAGAAAAAAGTCACCTGATTAATTAAAATTGTTTAAAAACCCCATACATTCAGAATAATGGCATCTTGACACTGCCTGAACCAGAACAGTATGAGCCATGAAAAGTCAGTTTAAGTTGGCAGTCCTACTTCTCTGCTCCAGTGAAGTAAATTTTAGCGTATGCATAGTTGTTGTTGAGTTTTTTTTTTTTAAACATTACTTCGGAGTTGACCACCCTATCAGCTCATGGTGGATATTACAGATGTAAAAGCTGGATTGTCTAGGCTCTCTCTTCAAAACTTCAAAAGAATTTACAATGCAGCTGCACATTTGATGTCACTCCAGCATATAAACAGATACTCCTAAAGTGTTCCTGCGTTGTTTTTTTTTCTCTTGCTTTCATGCAAGTAAGCCTGAAAATTATCCAATCCACTCTGGGTTATTTTGGTAACCCTTTTAGCCCTGTAATCAATACTTGTTAATGTGATGGTGCCTTGTTTTTGCAATGTATCAGAGCCCTTTTCATTGGCTCTTTGGCAGATTAGAAGATGGATCAGTTGTTGTTACTGTCCTTTTTCTTTGAAACTACAGGGTTTGAGTTGGTAAGTAGTCCTCCTGGCACTGCTTCACTCTAACATTGATTTGTGAAACCATTCATTTAAAGGCCATCTTTATAGCTTGATTCCAGTCATAAAAGTGGCAAGAAGCAGAGAAACCCTCGCGTATAACTTTCAAGTAATGAACACCAGGTTTTATTAATTTGAAAGTATCAGTGAAAAGCAGATCATTGTCTTGCATGAAAAGCAGGAAGTGGGGCCCAGTTTTCTGCTTGAATAGCTAATGAAAGTTAATATATCAATGGAATCACCACTCCCAAGCTCATTTGATTGATAATCCAGCTAAAGTATTTTAAATTTAATTTCACTGTAGATGGATTTCTTTTTTTAAAGGAAGTTCAAGGTTGTGTTCAGCACTTATTTGAAAATGCAAGTATGAAATTGGTATTGAATACAAAGCATGTTATAATTCTGAATGTCAACCAGGTTGCACTTGTCCCTAATATTCCAGAGAGCTCAATGGCTTCTGTGCCCACGGGAATGTCTGAGGAAAGCAACCAGCCTGGTCTGAAGAGTGGGGCTCGGGTGCCGGGTTAAGTATTTCGGACATCTACTTGAGTATCTTGAGGGTTGGTGAGAAATTTTGCCGTAGAAGTTAAGAACATAAGAAATAGGAGCCAGGAGTAGGCCATTCAGTTCCTCAAGCCTGCTCTACCATTCAGTAAGATCATGGCTGATCTTCAACCTCAATTCCACTTTCCTGTCCTATCCCCATATCTCCTCATTCCCTTAAACAGGCAGGCTTGAGTTTCTGATGGGGTAGACTGTACCTGAACCTTTTGGAGGAGCAGACTTGATGGAGGGTTAAATTACAAAGACAGATTGTGTAGACAAGGCATGTGTTCCCTTGAATATAAAAGATTAAGGGGTGAACTAATTGAAGTGTTTAAGGTGATTAAAGGCTTTGATAGGGTGGATAGAGAGAAACGATTTCCTCTGGCGACGGAGTCCAGAACAAGGGGACATAGCTGTATCTCTAAATAAAATAACCTAAAAACCAGAGCTAGGTCATTCGAGGGTAGTGCCAAGAAATTCTTTTTCTTTTCCATACAAAAGAGTAGTGAAATCTGGAACTCTTCCCCAAAAAGCTGGTGCCGTTAGGAGTAGATAGGTTAGGAGAATTTCAAAACAGAGATTGGTAGATTTTTGTTAGGCAAGGGGTATTAAGGGTAAGGGAACCAAGATGGGGTTAAGATACAGATCAGACCTGATTTAATTGAATGAAGCAACAGGCTTGAGGGGCTGAATAACCTCGTCCTCGATTCCTATGTTTCTAAATAGGTGCTCATATTCCATTGGACTTTTGCACATCTACATGTTATGCAAATATTACAATTTTGTGTTTGGAATTGTAAACGTTCAGTAATCAGAAACAAAACTGAAGCTTTTGATTTCATATGGTTTTCAATGCTTTTGTTGAAAAATAAAATTAAAAAATGTTATTAGCAGGAATGCAATAGACAGGAGGCTATCCTGAGGAAAATAAAGCCACTTGTGGTAGTGCACAGGAGTCATAGAGACATTTACAGCACAGAAGGTGGCCATTCGGCCCATCGAGGAAATCTAATCTAACACACTCTGGTGAATTTTATGCAGTATGTTTTTCTCACCTGGTCATTATAGAGGACAACAGGAGGCATGGTGAAGGAAAATAAGAGCAAACATTTATATAGTGCTTTCACGACACCAGGATTCCCCAAATCTTTAATCTAATCTAATCTTTGGCCTCCTTGTCTCAAGAGACAATGGGTAAACGCCTGGAGGTGGTCAGTGGTTTGTGAAGCAGCGCCTGGAGTGGCTATAAAGGCCAATTCTAGAGTGACAGACTCTTCCACAGGTGCTGCGGATAAAATTGGTTGTTGGGGCTGTTACACAGTTGGCTCTCTCCTTGCGCTTCTGCCTTTTTTCCTGCCAACTACTAAGTCTCTTCGACTCGCCACACTTTAGCCCTGCCTTTATGGCTGCCCGCCAGCTCTGGCGATCGCTGGCAACTGACTCCCACGACTTGTGATCAATGTCACAGGACTTCATGTCGCGTTTGCAGACGTCTTTAAAGCGGAGACATGGACGGCCGGTGGGTCTGATACCAGTGGCGAGCTCGCTGTACAATGTGTCCTTGGGGATCCTGCCATCTTCCACGTGGCTCACATGGCCAAGCCATCTCTGGTGCCGCTGGCCTAGTAGGGTGTATATGCTGGGGATGTTGGCCGCCTCGAGGACTTCTGTGTTGGAGATACGGTCCTGCCACCTGATGCCAAGGATTCTCTGGAGGCAGCGAAGATGGAATGAATTGAGACGTCGCTCTTGACTGACATACGTTGTCCAGGCCTCACTGCTGTAGAGCAAGGTACTGAGGACACAGGCTTGATACACTTGGACTTTTGTGTTCCGTGTCAGTGCGCCATTTTCCCACACTCTCTTGGCCAGTCTGGACATAGCAGTGGAAGCCTTTCCCATGCACTTGTTGATTTCTGCATCATGAGACAGGTTACTGGTGATAGTTGAGCCTAGGTAGGTGAACTCTTGAACCACTTCCAGAGCATGGTTGCCGATATTGATGGATGGGGCATTTCTGACATCCTGTCCCATGATGTTCGTTTTCTTGAGGCTGATGGTTAGGCCAAATTCATTGCAGGCAGCCTCAATCCTGTCGATGAGTCTCTGCAGACACTCTTCAGTGTGAGATGTTAATGCAGCATCGTCAGCAAAGCGGAGTTCCCTGATGAGGACTTTCCGTACTTTGGTCTTCGCTCTTAGACGGACAAGGTTGAACAACCTGCCCCCTGATCTTGTGTGGAGGAAAATTCCTTCTTGTGAAGACTTGAATGCATGTGAGAGCAGCAGGGAGAAGAAGATCCCAAACACAGTAGGTGCGAGAACACAGCCCTGTTTCACGCCACTCAGGATAGGAAAGGGGTCTGATGAGGCGCTGCTATGTTGAATTGTGCCTTTCATATCCTCATGGAATGAGGTGATACTTAGTAGCTTTGGTGGACATCCGATCTTTGCTAGTAGTCTGAAGAGACCACGTCTGCTGACGAGGTCAAAGGCTTTGATGAGATCAATGAAAGCAACGTAGAGGGGCATCTGTTGTTTTCGGCATTTCTGCTGTAGCTGGCAAAGGGAGAACATCATGTCAATGGTGGATCTCTCTGCTCGAAAGCCACACTGTGCCTCAGGGTAGACACGCTTAGCCAGCTTCTGGAGCCTGTTTAAAGCAACTCGAGCGAAGACTTTCCCCACTATGCTGAGCAGGGAGATTCCACGGGTAGTTGTTGCAGTCACTGCGATCACCCTTGTTTTTATGGAGGGTGATGATATTGACATCGCGCATGTCTTGTGGTATTGCACCCTCGTCCCAGCACAGGCAACGCAGTTCGTAGAGTGCTGAGAGTATAGCAGGCTTGGCACTCTTGATTATTGCAGGGGTAATGCCGTTCTTCCTCAGGGGCTTTTCGACTGGCTAATCCTATTAGCAATGTGCACCAAAATATCCTTAATGATGAATATTAACTTAATCGTCAAATCCACAGTGCGTGTGTATTTTTTCTATAATATGTATTTCACTGTGTCTACCCTTTTTTTAATTAAGCATTTCAATTATTATAATTGCATTTAAATTTCATTTTAAGATGGTGAGTAGCAGAATTCAAGCTTGTAGAAACATGGAAAATAGGAGCAGGAGGAGGCCATTCGGCCCTTCGGGCCTGCTCCACCATTCAAAAAAGATCATGGCTGATCGTCTAATTCAGTACCCTGTTCCCATTTTCTCCTCATATCCCTTGATCCCTTTGGCATTAAGAAATATATCTATCTCCTTCTTGAATATATTTAATGACTTGGCCTCCACTGCTTGCTGCAGTAGAGAATTCCATAGGTTCGCCACCCTCTGAGTGAAGAAATTTCTCCTCATCTCAGTTCTAAATGGCATACCCCATATCCTGTATATTTATATATTTAAAAAAAAGTTGTTTTGTCAAGGAGCTTATTTCCCAAATTGAAAGTAATGGTGAGCTAATGTGAATGAGGCAAAACTGCAGATTATGACCTTGAAGTTATTAAAACTGCCATTGAAGGAACGTGGAGATAAAAATTAAAGTAACCATTTTGGGCTCCCTTTCGACCGCACCAATTTAACATCTGCGAGGGAGGGAGTTGGGTGTAAATTTTATGCTCGAGAAACAAAAACTTGTAGATTGGACTAGTATAGCAACACATCCTAGAGGGAAGCTTCTGATCGGACACTGGAATCTAATAGGGGCCACAAGAGGATTCAGTTATATCTTGTAGGGTTGAGTTTGCGTAGTTCATTGTTGTGCTTTAAAATGGCCCCAGTTCTTGTTCTTTACAGATTAAACAGCTTAATCCAGATTATTACATTTTGCTTGATTACCTGGCTATAATCTGAATTAATTTAAATAGATGAGTGCAGTTTCACTGTTGTTAAATATGCAGCAGGCTTGGATCTAACGTGGACATGTTCTGCCTTTGGTGAATTCCTGTTGCTGCTGAGTCGCCAGCCTAATGTGACCCACAGAACTGCTTTGTGTGGTTTGAAAAGGTGCCACGTGGTGCGTGTGCATAATTCATGAAAGTGTTGTGGAATTTAATCTGTTTGGTGGCCGGTGGCCAGTGTCCATTTTTGTTCTTGAATGCATTTCACATGCATGTGCATTCTGTGCAAAAGTGACCGGTTTACTGTATATTTCTCAGTTGTCCTACAATGGGAATGGTAGGATTGTTTCAATAAAGTGTAATCGAATGGCAGTAACTGGGTTGATGGGGATTGGTCCTTTTGCCTCTGTGCAGTGGAGGGAGTTTGTACCTCATGTCCTGTTTCATGTGATGCAGTGCAGTCTAGAAGCAGTATACTTGTACCTTTTTTCTTATGTTTCAGCAATTTTATGACCAATTCCTAACACTGTCTTTCTACCCACTCATCCCTATCCCCCTGGCGCCAACCCCCCCCCCCAAAATAAACTCCACAGTTGCACTCTCTTGAACATGAACGGGTAGTTTTGTTTCTCTGTCTAACATTGCATCTTTATTGGAATTGAAATGTAATATCTTAACTACATCCAGCTGACTAATTCATGTGTTGTGCAACTCTCACACGGGCTTCAATGTCTTGGTCAGTTCATGGACGTTGGCAGCAGATCAGGAGGCTAAAGAACAGTATTGTGTAACAAAGAATGTAGTAAATCTAGGTTATCCCCCAACAGGTTGAAGAGAATAGGTTTGTGTCTCTCCACTGCGATGAAGTGGTCGCTCTTTTAGTGAATCCACTGTTCCATTTCATAGCACCTAGTATCTCCTGAAAAAAGTATACAGCCTGCTGTCTTCCTGAAATATTTTGTAATTAACGTAGAATATTACCTCGCTTGCCAAAAGAAAGTCTTGAATTTCAGTAGCGTCTTTCACACAAACTTAGGACATCCTGAAGCACTTTGCAGCCAATTAAGTTGAAGTGTAGTCACTGTTGTATGTCAATAGTGTAGAAAATGTGGCAGCCAATTTGAGTGAAGCAAGCCGCCAAAAACAGATGTGATAACGACCTGATATAATCTATTTTAGTGGAGTTAGTTGAGGGATAAATATTGGCCGCAGGGTACTGGGGAGAACATTCCTGTTCGACTTCGACTAGTGCCCTGAGACCTTATTCTGTCCCTGAGATTAGACAGGGCCTCACAGCACTTCCTCAGTAGTGCCCTGGAGTGTCAGCCGAGATTCTGTGCTCAAGTCTTTGCGGTAGGGCTTGAATCTGCAATCTTCTGACTCCAAAGTAAAATTTACATTTTGTCCTTAAGCACGAATGTTTCTCTCCTAGCTCATTCAAAATAGTAAACTGGAGCAAAGCACTGATCTGTCCTGTGCATGCGTGATAGATGTTTCAATTTATGATTTGTTGCCAGTACTATTGGTAGGTAATCAAACAGTACAAACTATTTTCATGTCATGAATAACTACTACTGTTTGGTGATATTCAATAAAGAATAAGACCCAGAATGTGAGTTTGTTTAGAGTACTAAGTACTAGAACTATAGGGAAAATGAGAATTTATTTTCCCCAGAGTGTTGTTTAGATCTGGAACAGACTACCTGAAAGAGTGATGGAAGCAGATTCGATAGTAACCTTCAAAAGGCAATTGGGCATGTATTTAAAGGGAGCTAATTTGCAGGGTTATGGGGGGAAAAAGCTGGGGTGTGGAACAAATTGAACAGTTCTTTCAAAGAACAGGCACAGTCACAATGGGCTGAATGATCTGTTTCTATGCTGCAAGTTCCTGTATTCCTTAACCCCCCCCATGTCCCACCCCTTGCAACACCTGCAACTGACTATTTATTTGTGTTTCGAAAACCTGAGAAGCCTTACAATTGAAAAGGCCTCTTTAAAGGCACTCCATGCAGAGTGAAATGGATGGAATACAGCCTACTATTAATTCAGTTGTTTCGCATCAAATTTGATTTATCTTGTCGTTTGAATTATCTAGTCAGTTGAATTTAGCAACCTAATTAAAATGGCATGCAAACGTTTTTGTACTTGGAAAGAATCCTTTGAATTAAGTGACTTGTAATAAGTAGGCGATTCAACCTAGGAACATTTGGACATCATAGGATCTTTTTTCTAGGGCTGACGTAATGTACATGCTACAGTTTTGCATATAATGTGATTGTAGAGCGACACATTGAATCGCAGCAATAAGGTCTTTGCGAATTGAGTATTTATATAAGTGAGCTATGTTGAAAATAGAAGGACCCTAACTTTTTTTTTGTTGATATCTACTCATTTAAAAAGTACATTTTATTTTCCAAATTGTAGATTCAGAAGTAGATAAAAGTATTGGCTTTGTGTGCAAACCATTATTAAATGATAAATAGGCAGCATTCTAGAATTTTCACATGTATGGTGCAAGTTGTAATGTTACAATGCTTGTTGTCCTTTTGACAAATGAAGATTTGAAGGTAATGTGCATGTGATTGATTTTCTCCTTGGTATCCCCATGTTACAACCTCTGTTCCATTGTCATGCCATTATGGCTTCGATCCTCCTTGATTTAGGTGAAATAGGGCAGTGGTTTCAAAAAACATTCGAATACAATTTCCACATCTAAATGGCAGCTGCTGTATCATTTTTTTTTTTCTTTCCTGTTTTCTTCAGTGAGGCTGAAACAGTCCAATGATGGAATTGTACCAACGACAAGTGAGCTTTAGTGATTGGATAAGTAGAGAAACTGAAATTGACGTACATCTCTAATGATAGGGATCCTAAATACAAAAAAGTCACTAATAAATCCAATAGGGAGTTCAGGAGAAACTTTTTATCCAGAGAGTAGTGAGAATGTGGAACTTGCTACTACATGGAGTAGTTATATACGAACATACAAATTAGCAGGAGTAGGCCACATGGCTGATCTGATTGCAACCTCAATTCCCGCCTACCCCCAGAACCTTTCACCCCCTTGCTTATGAAGAATTTATCTACTTCTGCCTTAAAAATATTCAAAGACTCTGCTTCCACTGCCTTTTGAGGAAGTGTTCCAAAGACTCACGACCCTCAGAGAAAAAATTTCTCCTCATCTCTGTCTTAATGGGCAACTCCTTATTTTTAAACAGTGACCCCTCGTTCGAGATTATCCCACAAGAGGAAACATCCTTTCCACATTCACCCTGTCAAGACCCCTCAGGATCTTATATGTTTCAATCAAGTCGCCTCTTACTCTTCGAAATTTCAGTGGATACAAGCCTAGCCTGTCCAATCTTTCCTCGTAAGACAACCTGCCCATTCCAGGTATTAGTCTAGTGAACCTTCTCTGAACTGCTTCCAACACATTTATACCCTTGAGACGAATAGTATTGGTGCATTTGATGGCAAGCTAGGGAAACTCATGAGAGAGAAATGAATAGAAGGATGTGCTGATAAGTTAGATGAAGTAGGGTGAGATGGAAGCTTATGTGGAGCTTAAACACTGGCATAGACCAGCTGAGTTGAATTACCCGTTTGTGTGCTGTTAGTTCTATGTAAAATCGTGCTCACCCCCAATCCCTTGTTTAAAATTCTTACTGTTGTGTTTAATTCTCTTTATGGTGTTGCCCCTCCCTATCTCCATAATCTCCTCCAGCCCTATGATGCTATCTGTTCCTTTTGACTTTGATCTCTTGTGATCCCTCTTCACCCCACCAAAGCCACTTGGATATCACCATCTGGAATTCCCTCCCTAAACATCTTCATCTCATTCAGCTTTTAAAACCCTTCTTAAAATTTATCTCTGTGGCCAAACATCTGGGGCTCCCTTGTAAGCTGCTGGTATTTGCCTCAGTATCCTTTTCCCATGTGCCTCTGTGAAGCATCTGGGGATGTTTTCCAAAGGTGCTATATAAATGTAATACAAAAGCAAAATACCGCAGATGCCGGAAAACTGAAAACCGCAGCATCTGTGGAAAGAGGAACAGAATCAACGGCCGGAATTTTTTGCCCCCCGCCCCAAAGAGTGGGGGGATGGTGGGTGTGTAAAATGGAGTTGCAGGCTCAGGGGGACCTTCCTGACCCGCTCCCGCCTCCGCCATTTTACGCGGGGCGGCGGCAGGAAACGGCCTGCTCGCCACAGGCCAATCAAGGCCCTTAAATGGCCAATTGATGGCCACTAAAGCGCCTTTGCTTGCCGCCATGGGGATTTTACCCTTGGCCACTGACAAAAGCAGGCGGCTCTCTGACAGCCTGGGAGGGGACCCTCCTGATCAGGCACCCTGTGCCCGATTGAGGGCCGCCCTGATGCCCCAACCACTCCCAACATCCCGCACGCCCCTCGCCTCCCCCAATCGAGAACGCTTGCCTCGCCGGGGCCTGACCGATAACCCCCGATGAGGCCCCAAAAACTTAACCTTTTCCCGGGGCTGTCCTTCCTCCTCTTTGTGCGCTGAGTTGCAGTCCCAGCAGTGGCCACCGCTCCCGGTGGCGCTGCTGGAACTAAGAGCTGCCAGCCTGCCTCAATGAGGTGGAAGTCTGGCCTCAGATCAACTAAGGGCCTGGGGGCTGTAAAATCCGGTCTGGATCCCCAGGCCAGGTGGAGGCGAGATTGCCACTGACTTTTCGGTCAGTGGAAGGCTCTGGTCCGACCAGGGTAATATTCAGCCCAGCATTTCAACCTGATGACCTTTCATCAGAACCTCCAGAATGCTGAGTATTTCCAGCTTCTAAATGTAAGTTGTTCTTCATCCTTTTTCTCCTCCTCAACTTATTCAAAAATATCCACTTTTTTGTGTACAGCTGACAAGTAATTGTACAGGTAACTCCTATGCAGAACTGAATTGTGTTGGCGGATTAAATCTGCACATACCAAATGATTCAATTTGCATGAGATTCTGCTTTTATGCTATTATAAAATTTATGTAAAATACTTTCAGCCCTCTTTAAACTAGAAGCATTTCACCGGACTGTATAGGTACCCAGCAATATACAATGAAGAATAAAAACAGAAAATGCTTGAAATACTCCAGCAGGTCTGGCAGCATCTGTGGATAGAGAAACAAAGTTAATTAGTTCTGATTTAAGGTCATTGACCTGAAAGGTTAACTCTTTCTCTCTCCACAGATGCTGCCAGACCAGCTGAGTATTTCCAGCACTTTCTGTTTTTGTTTCAGATTTCCTGCATCTGCTTTTGTATGAATGTAGAATGAGGTCACCGCAAGCATTGAAGACATTTTGGATTTAAGCTATTAAGGAAAACTCTCCAGTAGAGAGGCACTTAGAACTGGTTCATCTGAAGAAACAGGTAATCAAAATTGTCTAATAGGCTAACATATCAGAAATTCCTTGTAGCCTTTTCTGTATTCTGCATGGCAATTATCCAACATAACTCCAAACGTCTATTAAATTACTCCTCTTAAAGGCTCATTACAGTTGTTAATGGGTTTTAGATATCCTGTGGTACAAAAGATCTGCCCAGGATGAAGTTCAGACAGGAATGGAAAGCATCTGTGCTGGTCAGGGCATATAAAATGCAAATTAGGAATAGAAAGTGGGATTAATGCCCTGTTGTATTTTCTGCATATGTGAGATGTTTGCACTTGGATACGCAAGTATGTTTATGGAGTAGGATTTGGGAAATAAAAGGACAGTACCTCAAATTATCATGGTGTAACTTTATTATTCCACAAAATTGAAGCACTAGTTTTGTTACACTGGACTGTGTTTAGACCTTTCAAACCACTAAAGGCTGTTTGGTTAGAACTAATAATTAATGAAGTACAAGGGGTTCTGTACTTCCCACCCTTGTGTTTCCTTGCTCACTCTTCCAGTTGGTGCAGTAGAAAAGTGCAGCAAGTGCCCTCTTGCCCATTCAACCCAGCACTTGAACTCTTTTGTTAGTCTTATTGGGAACATCAGGAAAATAGAAAAAATAGCAACGTTGCTGGAAGCATTGGGAATGAAGAGGCAGTATCAAGACCATCAAGCGTGCCAGGACAGAAGAGGGAACATTAGCTGGAGCAGTGTGAAAGCAAATTGGTTGTGCTGATCAAAATACAAAACACTTGTAACACCTAGGAGTGAGGTAGAGAGGTTCAGGTGCATAAGTGAAGTATCTTTGTGATCTCACAACAGTGAGGCAACTGGAAATCTCAAGAATATGAAGAACTGGCCCTGTAAGTGGCCAGTCAGATAACAACTGGTATGGTGCCCTGCTCTGGTCCAGTTTAACCTCTAATGGGAATACATCCTGACTGAAATCAGATCTGCTGTGCCTAACTCTTCAATGATACAAGCACCATAAGTGATGGAGCTAACAAAAATGGCTGGTATTTTCTTTAAAATGGCATTGTCTGAGGCATAAATAACAATAAACATACATGATAGTTACAATGGATATCATCACAAGTGTCCAGAGATTGCTAACCTACATATTGTGTTCAGGATCTAAAACAATGCATTAAAGCTAGAGTTAACTGTGTAATAAGTGTCAGCCATGGCTCAGTGGCTAGCACGTTCGCCTCCTGAATCACAAGGTCTCACTCCACAGACTTGAGTGCCAAATCTCGGCTGATACTTCAGTGCAGTACCGAGGGAGTGCTGCATTGTAGGAGAGGCCATCTTTCAGATGGAACGCTTAAGTGAGGCACTGTCTGCCCTCTCAGAAGGATGTGAAACATTCAATGCTATTACTTTGGAAAGCAGAGGAGTTCTTCCCAGTGTCCTGGCCAATATTTATCCCTCAACCAACATACTCTTTTTTTTTTTGCTTAAAAAAAAATATATATATATTCTGGTCATTATCATGTTGCTATTTGTGGGAGCTTGTTGTGCGTAAATTGGCTGCTGTGTTTCCAACATTATGACTGTTGGCTATAAAGTGGATAGGGATGTTCTGAGGTCATGAAAGATAATTAATAAATGCAAGCCTCTTCTTTTAAGTATAGAACACGGCAAATAGTTAAATTCACGAACAAGGTTTCCACATAATCTTGAAGTGGTCCACATCTAAAAAGAAAGATTTTCATTTCCGTAGTGCGTTTCACGACCACTGGACCTTTTGAAGTCACTGTTGTAATGGAGGAAACATGGCAGCTAATCTGTGCACAGCAAGCTCCCACAAACAGCGGTGTGATACTGACCAGGTAATCTGTTTTAGTGATGTTGATTTGAGAGATAAACATTGACCAGGACACCAGGGAGAACTCCCCTGCTCTTCAAGATAGCATCATGGGATCTTTTACATCCACCTGAGGGGGCAGGTGGGGCCTTGTTTTAACATCTCATATGAAATACAGCCTCTCCAACAGTGCAGCATTCCCTCCGTACTGCACTGTAGTGTCAACCTTGATTTTTATGCTGAAATCCTGGAGTGGGACTTGAACCCAGCACCTTGTGACTGAAAGGTGAGAGTGCTACCCACTGAGACACAGCTGACACAACTAATTTATAGTTGTGCCCAATTCCCCCATTTCTCAAAGCCGTTTTGTTTTGGCCTGTGGTTTTCTTTTCGCCTTCATGATTTCATCCAATTAGTTAATGGGATGTGTGATTCTGATAAAATGTACTAACAACAAAACTGAGCATCAGCCAATTTCCTATAAAGCTGTTTATTCTTGTGCATTTGCAAATAGAAGGATTGGAATGCACTAAAGTTAACATAAGCAAGAAAATAGTATTAGGGAAAAAAAACAGCACTAAAGACTAATACATCCTCAGGACCTGGTGGTTTCTACCTCCAAGGTTTCAAAGGAAGTAGGTGAGGAAGTTGCAAAGGCTTTAGCCATAATCTTCCAAAGCACTGTCGATTCTGGAATCATTAATTTTAGATTGGAAAATTGCAAATGTAACTCTGTTACTGAAGGAAGTTAAGAGAGCGAGAAACCAGGAAACTATAGACTTGTTAGTCCAAAGTCTCTCTGGAGAAGTTATTGGATTCTATTATTAAGGACAGAGTGAGCACAGAGAAATTTGAGCTAATTAGAGAGCCAACATGGATTTATAAAAGGTAGGCCATGTCTAATGAACCTACTTGAGTTTTTGAGGGAGTAATTAAAGTGATGGACATGGGATTGCCTATGGATGTAGTTTATCTGGATTTCCAGAAGGCATTCGATTATGGTCCACTTCAGAGTCTGTTAGTTCAGCAACAGCAGCTTGCATTTCCATAGCACCTTTTAACGTAATAAAATGTCCCAGGGTGCTTCACAGGAAGATTAACAAACAAACTTTGAAACAAGCTATATAAGGAGTGTTACGACCAAGGCGAGAGAAATGCACTGTTAATTCAGTCCCACTGCTCCACAGGTCACAGCATATCAATAAAGTTTTCCACCTACCAAGGAATAGCAGAATTAGACACTCTCTTTGTCCCCCAGAATAAAGCACACCAAACCAGATGTCTTTAAACAATGACAACATTAATTATTTATTAGCAAAGAAATAAGTCTTAAAAAATAATGAGATAAATCTGTAGGTGAAACGATTTTTTAAAAACTCCTTATTTATTCCGTTCAAACCCACCAAGTTTCAACAATGTCCACAGAGAAAAATCCTTTCTTCAGTTTTTAAAAACACACAGAATTCTAAGCTTTCAATACAAAGACAAAACTCTTGTAATAGGAGGTATTGGAACAGGCAGCTAGGTTTTAAGGAGCATCTTAAACGGAGGAGAGCGAGTCAGAGGTTTAGAGGGAATTCCAGAGCTTGGGACCTAGGCACAGAAGCTAATGATGGAGCGATTAAAATCACGGATGCTCAAGAGGCCAGAATTGGAGGACCGCAGAGATAATGGGGGGGGGGGGGGGGGTTGTAGAGCTGGAGGAGGTTACAGAGATGGGGAAGGGTGAGACCATGGAAGGATTTGAAAATAAGGATGAAAATTTTAAAATTGAGATGTTGTTGGACTGGGAACCAGAGAAGGTCAACACAGCGGTGATGGGTGAAAAGAACTTGGTGTGTGACTTAGGATACAGGGAATAGTATTGAATGAGCCAAAGTTTAGAGGTCGGAAGATGGGATGCTGGCCAGGAGAGCAAGTTTAGAGGTAACGGTGGCATGGATGAGGGTTTCAGCATTAGATGCGCTGAGGCAGGGTGGAGTCGGGTGATGTTGCGGAGGTGGAAGAAGGTGGTCTCGGTGCTGGAGCAGATATGTAGTCAGAAGCTCATCCCAGGGTCAAATAAGACACTAAGGTTGCAAACAGTCCAGTTCAGCCTAGACAGTTGCCAGAGAGAGGGTTGGAGTCGATGGCTAGGGAATGGAGTTTGGAGCAGAGACCAAAGATAACACATAGCTTCATTCTTCCCAATATTTAGTTTAATGATAGCTCATGGGATTGAAGACAAATTATTGACCTGGTTCGGAGATTGCTAGAAGACAGAAAGGAGCGATAAATGGGTGTGTACTCAAATACGAGGAAAGTGACTAGTGGTGTTCCACAACGATTTGTGCTGGGATCTAACTTTTCACTGTTTATGCCTTAATTAAGACAATAGAGAGCAATATATCCGAGTTTGCTAATGACAAAAAGATTGGTGGCATAATACGTAAAGTAGGTGAGAGCATAAAATTACAGAGACATTGTTCCACACCATAGGGAGGATGTGATTGCACTGGAGAGGTTGCAGAGGAGATTCACCAGGATGTTGCCTGGGCTAGAGCATTTCAGCTATGAAGAGAGACTGAAAAGGCTAGGGTTGTTTTCCTTAGAGCAGAGAAGGCTGAGGGGGGACATGATTGAGGTATACAAAATTATGAAGGGCATTGATAGGGTAGATGGGAAGAAACTTTTTCCCTTAGCGGAGGGGTCAAAAACCAGGGGGCATAGATTTAGGGTAAGGGGTAGGAGGTTTAGAGGGGATTTGAGGAAAAGATTTTTCACCCAGCGGGTGGTTGGAATCTGGAACGCACCACCTGAAGAGGTGGTGGAGGCAGGAACCCTCACAACATTTAAGAAGTATTTAGGTGAGCACTTGAAACACCATAGCATACAAGGCTACGGGCCAAGTGCAGGAATATGGATTTAGAATAATTGAGTGCTGGATGTCCGGCACAGACACGATGGGCCGAAGGGCCTGTTTCTGTGCTGTAAAACTCTGACTCTATTGTTAGGTTAATTGAGTGGGCTAAACTGGAATATGGATTGATAAGTGTGAAGTCTATCATCTTGGATCAAAAAGGATAGATCTGAGTATTTTTTAAATGGTAAAAAGCTAGGAACATTGGATGTCCAAAGAAATTTAGGTGGCCAGGCGTACACACAATATCAAAAAGGCAAATAGAATGTTAACCTTTATGACTGGAGGGTTAGAATATAAAGAGGGGTAAAACCCTGGTTAGATCACATCTGGAGCACTGTGTACAGTTTGGGGCATTGCAGCCTGGAAAAGCCTTGGAAGGACTGCAGCATCGATTCACCAGAATGTTACCAGGGCTCAAAGGTGTAAATTATGAGGAAAGATTACACAAACTAGGCTTGTGTTCCTTGACTATAGAAGGTTAAGGGGTTATTTGACACAGGATTTTTAAAGGAATTGATGGGGTAGATAAAGAGAAACTTTTTTTCTGCTGGTGGGCAGCCTAGGACAAGGGGACGTAACCTTAGAATGGGAGCCAGGACATTCAGGCGAGAAGTTCGGAAATACTTCACAAAAGATAGCAGAAGTGTGTAACACTCTCAAAAAGCAGTAGATGCTAGCTCAATTAATAATTTTAAATTGGAGATAAATTTTTGTTAGCCAAAATATATTCAGGATTATGGAGCCAAGGTGAGTGGCTGGAGTTAGAATGCAGAGCAGCCATGACCTTATTGAATGTTGGAACAGACCTGAGGGGCTGAATGGCCTACTCCTGTTCCTGTGTTCCTATTTAAGACTTTTCACTTGCTGTCTCCCCAATAGCAAGCAGATGCACAGAAACAGAAGAAAAAGAAAAAAACACACAAAAATAAATGCTTCTCGCCCATATGGTTCTCTTTGTACTGGCTTAAGAAATCCAGCACTATGACGAGACTGGTTTTGAGACGGTATTGTGTATACAGTACCAGTCACTACCAGCAACATACAGAATTGTATCAGATCCACTATGAAATCTCTTCAATTTGATGCTGAGTTCCTGTTTGCAGTATAGTTTTGACATACACATATCTTTGGAGTAATAGGATGTATTTAATTTCAATAAGGAGGCCATATGCATATAGCATCTTGTCTGTTAGATTTATAAGAAAGGAAGGAAAGACTTGCATTGATATAATGTCTTTCATTACTTCAGAACATCCCAAAGCACTTTACAACCAATGAGCTACTTTTGTTATGTAGTCACTGTTGTAATGTAGGAACTGTGGCAGCCAATTTAAGAACAGCAAGGACCCACAAACAGCAATGAGATGATAACCAGATCATTTTTTCAGTGATGTTGGTTGAGGGATAAATGTTGACCAGGACACCAGGGAAAACTCCCCGTTTCATAGGGCTATGGGATCTTTTACACCCATCTGAGAGGGTAGATGGGGCCTTGGTTTAATATCCTATCCAAAAGGCGGCACTTCCGACAGTGCAGCGCTCCCTCAGTACTGCGTTGGCCTCGATTTTTGTACTCAACTTTACTATTTGTTAACTGTGCCTTGTCAGGTGCAGTGTGTTATGATAACTGAGTGTTATGTGAACTTGCGTATTAGGTATGTTGCGGTACATGCTGTACTAGTGAGAAGGTTATCTGACCTGGGGGTTCAAGAGTCAGCCAGCACATGTTGGAAGGACTGTATCTGTAGAGTTAAGATGGCTGAATAAAATCTGTGAAGCAAAGTTAAATCTCAGTCTTGCTATGCGTCATTACTGGAGGATCCGACAGTGGCAACAAGGTGTAAGATATTGGATTTGGTTACTGAACAGTTGCAGTTGGATATGGCTTTTGGTGGATTGGAATCTGCTGGGATTAGAAGTGTAAATCCATTTGATCCTAATGGTGAAGGCAACACAGTGAGTGCACGATGGGTCGCCTGGCTGAAATAGTTTGAGGTTTACATGGACAGCAGGGACCTGTTTCTCATTGGGGGGGATGCTGATGCAGTGAGAGTGATGGAGGGCTTTGTTTCCCTACAATGCTGGAGCATCAGTGAAAGAGACATTCAAAACACTTAATGACACAAGAGAACTGGATAATTTTCACAAGGCAGTGGATGCATTAAACAATCATTATTTGGTGAAAATGAATACAACATTTCAGTGACCTGTTTTTTGGCAGATGAAGCAGACAATGGGGAAACTGTTGAGCAATTTGTCGCCAGATTGTGCCAAGCATCTGAGGGATGTAAGGATCGAGTCGTACAGAGTTGCCGGTTGAACTACTTGAAGCACAAGTTGCTTGAGAAAGGAGATGTGTTGACCTTGGCGGAAATATTGAAGGTGGCGGCTTCGTTTGAAGCTATGGAAGCTCAATTCCAGTTGATGAAATTGGATGTGGACGCTTCAGCTTCACAGTGTCCAGGATCAAACTCAAGCCAAATGAACAAGCTTGGATCCTCCAGAGGGCAAGGTAGGAGCAGCCCAAGTAAGATTGAGAAAGAGTGCTTCAAATGTGGAAATTTGGGACATTTTGGGAAGGATTCTTGCTCTGCTAAAGGCAAGACCTGCAGAAACTGTGGGGGAAAGGATCACTTTGCTATGAAGTGCAGAAGCAAAACTGAGCAGAAAGTCTGGAAAGGAAAACCGGACAGGGGAATGAACAAGGCAGAAATGTATGCCCAATAGAGGATGACGGCAGGAATGATGGTGAATGTGATGAGGGATACATGTTTACAGTCAATGATGGGAAATGTGGAAATTGGTGGGGTGAAGGTGGACATCATCATAGATTCTGGAAGTGACTGAAGTGATGGGACATTGTGGGAAGAATTGAAGAGGCGAATCGAGAGCACATCACGGAAATGTGTGAAGAAGTTGTACCCATACACATCCAAGGTACTGTTTCAAACTGTGGGATGTTTCAAAGCTGTCGTGCAAGTAGGTGACAAAAAGTTAGATGCAGAGCTCGTGGCCATCGAAGAGAAAGGGGAACCACTCATGGGCAGAGAGATGGCTCAAGCCTTGGGGGTGTTGCATATTGGATTTAAGATGAACTGGGTGAAGTCATATATGCTGACCTGAAGGAGGCATTCAAACCTGCTTTCCAAGGAATAGGAAAGTTTTGTGATCGTCAGGTGAAGCTGATCATTATGACATCAAGCCAGTAGCTCGACCTGCACAAAGAACACCTTTTGGATTGAGGAGCAAAGTTGTAGCCAAGATCCGGGAGTTCATTGCTCAAGATATTGTTGAACCGTTAAAAGGACCATCACCTTGGGTGAGTCCAGTAGTGGCAGTGCTGAAGCCAAATGGAGACATAAGACTGTGCATGGACATGAGACAGTGGTTAGAGAATGCCATCCTATATCAACTGTAGATGAGATACTCCAGGAGATAGCGACAAGGTGTTTTTCAAGTTGGACTTAGTGGGGGTACTGCCAGCTAAAGTTGCACCCAGATTCTAGGAAGGTGACAACGTTTGTCTCACACTGTGGACAGTACCAATACAAAGGGCTGTTGCTTGGCATAAACACAGCACCTGAGATTGACCAGTACGAGATCCATTAAGTAATTCAGGTTCCCCAGGAGTGGCCAATATTTCCGATATTGTTCATGGTGCCTCTCATGAGGCACATGATGAGAGGTTGAGACTAGTGTTGGCAAGATTGCAAGCAGCATATCTAACAGTGAATGCAGACAAATACCTTTCAGAATGTTAGGGATGGTGTTTATGGGTCGCAAGTTGACAAGCCAAGATATTAATCCAAACAGACTGGCAGAGGCAATCGAACCACAAAATGCCAATGAGTTGAGGCGTTTTCTTGGCCTCGTAAACTATTGTGCACAATTCATACCAAACTTTGCTTCAAATGGCTGATCCATTGAGAAAGTTGATGAAGAAGAATGAACGATTTGTGTTTGGCCAAGAGCAGAAGAATGCATGCGGAGCACGAAAGGAAAGTTTGATGAGTGCTTACAATTTTGGATATTACAATCCCCAAGCACCAATGAAGGTCATTGCAAACACCAGTCTGGTGGGACTAGGAGCAGTGCTAGTGCAGACACACAGTAGAGGACAAGAGTCATCGCTTATGCAGGCAATCTTTTTAATGTGATGAGGCGATATTCTCAGACAGAGAAAGAGGCCTTGGGACTGGTCCGGCCATGTGAAAGATTTCATGCATAGCTGTTTGGCATTGAATTTGTGTTGCTGACAGCATAAACCACTGGAGGCAATATAATCACTGAGGTCAAAACCATGTGCTCTAATTGAGAGGTGTGTACTTAGCCTTCAGCAGTACAAGCACAAGGTTAGTCGCATTGTGCAGAAGACAAACAATGCTGATTCGCTATCGAGACTACTGAAGGTGGACAAGATCTACGCTAGAGAGGGAAGCGGAATAGTTTGTGTGATTTGTAGCGATGCATGTGACAACTAGGGAGATAGTCAGACAAAGATCCAGAACTAGAAGACATCAGGCAGAGACAGGAGAGTGGGAGAAGTGTATACACAAGTCCTATGTTGCTGAGAGAGATGAACTGTGCGCAATGGGGAAAATGTGTGCTCATGACAACAGACTTGTAGTGCCAAGGCAGCTAAGGAATAGAATGGTGGCATTGACTCATGAAGCCATTTAGGAGTGGTCAATACGAAGCAGAACCTGAAAACCAAGGTTCGGTTGCCTGGAATGGAGAAGGATGCAGAAAAATTTGTCATTCTGTCACGGATGTCAAGCCGTTAGCCGATCCAACCTACCTGAACCCATATGTAGTACGTTGCTACCAGCCAAACCGTAGAGAAGTGTAGCCGTAGATTCTTTTTTTTTTTAGGTCTGTTTCCATCAGGTGGGCTAATTCTGGCTGTGATTGACAATACAGTTGGTACTATGAGTGTGTTGTGACAGCACTAATGGAGATATTTGTGAGGCGCGGTTTGCCAGTTACTTTGTACTCAGACAACTTATTTCACAGGTGTTTGCTAACTATGTGCAGGTTACGGGGATTCATCACCACAGAGTGACGCTAAAATGACCACAAACTAATGGAGAGGTGGAACGTTAGAACCGATCTCTAGAGAAGTGGATGAGAATTCCCCCAAGCTGAAGGCAAAGAATGGAAGGAGGCACTTCTGTCATACGTGGCTATGTACAGAGCAATTCCACCTACTACGACAGGGAAGAACCATCAAGTCAAGGGACGATAACCAGAGTTCCTGAGATGGCAGGGAGAGCAAAGCATCAGAGGAGACCACCCGAAAGATATGAGGATTTTTTTCTAATGTGCATGTATTCATTTGTATAATGCCAGAAAATCATGGACATGTTTTCAATCTGATAAGGGAGGGATGTCATCGTGACAACTGAGTGTTATGTGGGCTTGCATATTAGATACAATACGGTACATGCTGTACTAGTTAGAAGGTCATCTGACCTGGGGGTTCAAACGTCAGATAGCACATGTTGAAGGACTGTGGCTATAGAGTTATGATGGCTGAATAAAGTCTGTGAAGCAAAGTTATATCACAGTCTTGCTAAGTGTCATTACTGGAGGTTCCAACACAGTGTAACTGTTGTTAAATAAATGGCTTGGATGGGTTTGCACAAACCTGGGCAGAAGTAGCTTTGTAAATTTATGAAGGAGATACAGTCCTGATTCATGTTGCCTGTGGTGCTGCTGTTATAGAGATTGAAGACACAGATACAGAACAAGTAGTTTAGAATAGGGTGGCGCAGTGGTTAGCACCGCAGCCTCACAGCTCCAGTAACCCGGGTTCAATTCTGGGTACTGCCTGTGCGGAGTTTGCAAGTTCTCCCTGTGACCGCATGGGTTTTCGCCGGGTGCTCCGGTTTCCTCCCACAGCCAAAGACTTGCAGGTTGATAGGTAAATTGGCCATTATAAATTGTATAGGTAGTAGTATAGGTAGGTGGTCGAGGGAAGGTGGGGATGGGGTAGGAATATGGGATTAATGTAGGATTAGTATAAATGGGTGGTTGATGGTCAGCACAGACTCGGTGGGCCGAAGGGCCTGTTTCAGTGCTGTAGTTCTAAATAAAATAATATAAAATAATGGATGTGTTGCTCAAACAACTCATGGACCAGTACCTGTATTGGCTATACAGGTTCTTCCTGGAACAGAGGCCCAACCAGTCCCCATCCACCACCACCCTCCTCCGCCTGGCTGAACTTGTTCTCACATTGAACAACTTCTCCTTCAACTCCACGCACTTCCTTCAAGTAAAAGGTGTCGCTATGGGTACCCGCATGGGTCGTAGTTATGCCTGTCTTTTTGTGGGATATGTCGAGCATTCTTTGTTCCAGTCCTACACAGGCCCCCTCCCCCAACTCTTTTTCCGGTACATTGATGACTGTATCGGTGCCATTTCCTGCTCCCGCCCCGAACTAGAAAACGTTATCAACTTTGCTTCCAATTTCCACCCTTCTCTCACCTTTACATGGTCCATCTCTGACACTTCCCTTCCCTTCCTCGACTTCTCTGTCTCCATCTCTGGGGATAGGTTGTCTACCAATATCCATTATAAGCCCACTGACTCCCACAGCTACCTCGACTACACTTCTTCACACCCTACCTCCTGTAAGGACTCCATTCCATTCTCCCAGTTTCTCCGTCTCCGACGCATCTGCTCTGATGATGCTACCTTCCATGACGGTGCTTCTGATATGACCTCCTTTTTCCTCAACCGAGGATTTCCCCCCACTGTGGTTGACAGGGCCCTCAACCGTGTCCGACCCATTCCCCGGACCTCTACCCTCACCCCTTCCCCTCCCTCCCAGAACCGTGACAGGGTTCCCCTTGTCCTCACTTTTCATCCCACCAGCCTCCATATCCAAAGGATCATCCTCTGCCATTTTCGCCACATCCAGCGTGATGCCACTACCAGTCGCATCTTCCCCTCCCTTCCCCAGTCAGCATTCCGAAGGGATCGTTCCCTCCGCGACACCCTGGTCCACTCCTCCATTACCCCCACCACCTCGTCCCCGTCCCAGGGCACCTTCCCCTGCAATCGCAGGAGGTGTATTACCTGCCCATTTATCTCCTCTCTCCTCACTATCCCAGGCCCCAAACACTCCTTTCAGGTGAAGCAGCGATTTACTTGTACTACTTTCAATGTAGTATACTGTATTTGCTGCTCACAATGTGGTCTCCTCTACATTGGGGAGACCAAGCGCAGACTGGGTGACCGCTTTGTGGAACATCTCCGCTCAGTCCGCAAGCAGGACCCTGAGCTTCCGGTTGCTTGCCATTTCAACACTTCCCCCCCTGCTCTCATGCTCACATCTCTGTCCTGGGATTGCTGCAGTGTTCCAGTGAACATCAACGCAAGCTCGAGGAACAGCATCTCATCTACCGATTAGGCACACTACAGCCTGCCGAACTGAACATTGAGTTCAATAATTTCAGAGCATGACAGCCCCCATTTTACTTTCATTTTTAGTTATTTTTTCTTTTTTTTTACATTCCTTTTTACATTTTTTACAATCTTTTTTTGCATTTATTTCATTTCATCTTAGTTTGTTCAGTTTGCTTACCCACTGTTTTTTTCAGGTTGTTTTTCTTCAGGTTTGCACTTGCTGCTGTTCAATATTCAGTGTATTCATACCTAATCTGTACTAATGCTTTGTCTTTCAACACACCATTACCATATTGTTTGCCTTTTCTCCGTGTCCAATCTGCACCTTCTCCTTTGTTATCTCTTGCCCCACCTCACTTGTTTATAATCTGTGACTTTTCTAATATTTGTCAGTTCCGAAGAAGGGTCACTGACCCGTAACGTTAACTCTGCTTCTCTTTCCACAGATGCTGCCCAGACCTGCTGAGTGATTCCAGCATTTCTTGTTTTTGTTCCTGTATTGGCTATTCCTGTTTCTAACCTCTGACCTTGGCTAACCAAGTACTTCAGACATTCCCTTTCCAATTATTTATAATCTATCATTAGGACCTCAATCAGACCAATACAAAACTTGGAATGGAATAATAAACGAGGAAAAAAAAAATCAGTAGAGCTAATGACTCCTACAAATACCAAGGTTCTTATAACTTAACATAGCACCAGTAATTTGCAGCCCACCGTATAGCTCCAGTGTTGCTGACTCACACTCTACTGTCATTGTTAATCGAAGGCTGTGATTATATTGCATTGTGAATGAGATTGACGCACAAGAAAAACAAGTTTTAAGTATGCTTATTTTGAGTTTTGGAAACAAATATGTTAAATGACTCTAACTGATAGCACTGCAGTGGCCTGACTAAATCCACTGTTTAATACATTGTCGAATTTTTATAATTTATATGTTGCTAAATATTCCGTTATCACCCACATACAGCATGGTACTGTCTAGTACGCAAGCAAGATTAAGGTTTAGACAGGGGAGTTTTGCATGATGGATTGCAGGTTAAAATGCTGATAGCATTGGATGCGTAGATTTGTCGGAAATGTAACAGCAACAGAGTGGCTAATCATTTGAGCTTTCTGATGCTAGTTATGTTTGCACAATAAGGTAACAGTGATGGATGGTCTTGGGAAGAGCCCATGGATGGGTGGTGATAGTCAGGTACCATCATTCTATTCCTAACATTGTTTCAATGTAATGAGGTGCTATGTAACTGCCATTATTAATAACAACGTCATGGGAGATGCTGATAGCACATTGCAGTTATTCATTATAGCCAATAAAACGTTGAAATCCCAGATAGCATTACATTAATTAGAAGCCCTTAATCATTCCACGATTGTGTTTTATGTCACAAACTCTCTGCTTTAAAATTAATTTAATACAGCAACTGTCATTAAAGTATCTGCACTTTCTTTGGCCTGAATCCCCAGTCATTAAAATGGTTGATTTACTTGTCAGGCTTTCTTGATATGGCAGTGTTTCTGTTTGAAACTAAAGTTGGATTTGTAAATTACACTAGAATCACCTCTTACTTTTTCCAGCATCCAATGTTTACAATCATTTTGGTTCGTATGTTTTCTCATTCAGAGCTCTGTTAATGTCAGTATATGCTGCCAGTTGTAGAATGGTATTTCATTGTACTGGAGGTATGTACCACACAGCCCCCTCCAGAGCAATGACCTTTTTGGGCTGGAATTCCTGGAAGAGAGCCAGAGTTTCGACCAAACAAGATGAATGGCCAGAGACTGCTGTTGAAAGGACAACAACAGAACGTTTAACTCTCTGAGGGTGATCAGATTGCTTCCGTTTGCCATTTTCTCATGCACTGACTTCTTCACTTTTTTTGTTCCTTGCTGACTTGTCTTTTTGCTTAAATGCCTTTGCCAAATATGATCTTAAAAGTACACTTGCCAACGGTTGGTAGCTGAGTTATGGTTCATTCTGCTGACTGGGTTTGCTGTGAACGATCATCTTTTAACACTTAAGCTGCAATAATGTACTGAACTGAAAGGAAAACCTTTATGCATTATTGCTTAATTCTTCACTTTTCATTGGTAATATATAATATCCATTCCCTTTGATTAGATCTGTGTTCCTGTCAAGTGCTGAGTGCAAAGTTACAGTAAGGCTATTTGAACACATGCTATTGCCATTTCTTGCTCTTCCTGAAGGCGAGTCTCTCGAACAGCACAACAGCTTTGCCAGATACATTTCTAGATTAGCTCTTTCTATATCCAAAAAAAAAGTTCACCTCGAGGTGAAATCAGAGAGAGCAAGAAAATACTTCAGCAAAAATTGCTAAATGTACAAGTACTATTACAACGAACCAGCCCAGTTAAATCCATCATTAAGAACAGCACTTGCACATTTTCTGTTCAGTACAGAGAGACTTGCATTGCTCACTGTAACAAGGTCTGGTATGACTGATTGATTATATTTCTCTACTGTGCTTTTTTGTTGACTGACTATAGGAATCTGAAACGTGCTGAAGAGCATATTAGAAGTTTAGCCATTTTCCATCTGCTTGGCTCATGTGGATTTGAAGGAATCTCCTTTTAACCAGTCTGTTCTGCATTAGTCACTATTGCTTGCTTCTCTTGCTCCCACTCTACAACCCTCCCAGACCTCTGCACTCCTCTAATTCTGGGCTATTGTGCATCCCTGATTCTCATTGCTCCACCATTGGCTGCCGTGCCTTCAGCTTCGTAGGCCCTAAGCTCTGGAATCCCCTTCCTAAACCTCTTGACCTCTCTCCCCTCTTTTTAAGATGCTCTTCAAAAACTACTACTTTGACCAAGCTTTTGGTCATCTGTTCAAATCCTGCTCTAATATCTCCTTATGTGGCTTGGTGTCAAATTTTGTCTGGCAGTCCATTAAGCACCTTGGGATATTTTACTATATTAAGGTTGCTATGTAAATGCAGGTTTTTCTAAGCTTGTTGCTTATTATAATTAGTATTTGAATGGAGATTAGCATCTTAACTGGACATAGTCTTGTGAATGAGCTCTAAAGGTAAAATCAATATTAAAAACATTTTGGGCAGCATTAATCTGATGTATAGGTGTCTCTCTTTAAATATGGCCGCATTACAGACCAAAAATGAGATTGTACAAAGAGTTAACATTATGACCAGGTGAGAAGGGGTCTAGGGGTTCCCTCTCATCCTTTGCATGGTCTATCCCCAGCTATTCAGAATATATACTTATAAATGATATAGCTGAGGGAATTAAATGTAATATATCCAAGTTTGCAGACGACACAAAGCTGGGTGGGAGTGTGAGCTGTGAGGAGGATGCAGGGAAGCTCCAGTGTAATTTGGGCAGGTTGAGTGAGTGGGCAAATACATGGCAGATGCAGTATAATGTGGATAAATGTGAGGTTATCCACTTTGGTAGCAAAAACAGAAAGGCAGATTATTATCTGAACGGCGATAGATTGGGACGGGGGAGACGCAACGAGACCTGGGTGTCCTTGTGCACCAGTCGCTGAAAGTAAGCATGCAGGTGCAGCAGGCAGTTAAGAAGGCAAATGATATATTGGCCTTCATAGCGAGAGGATTCGAGTACAGGAGCAAGGATGTCTTGCTGCAATTATACAAGGCCTTGGTGAGACCACATCTGGAGTATTGTGTGCAGTTTTGGTCTCCATATCTGAGGAAGGATGGTCTTGCAATAGAGGGAGTGCAGCAAAGGTTCACCAGACTGATTCCTGGGATGGCAGGACTGACATATGAAGAGAGATTGGGTCGATTAGGTTTGTATTCACTAGAGTTTAGAAGAATGAGAGGGGATCTCATAGAAACCTACAAAATTCTACCAGGACTGGATAGACTAGCTGCAGGAAGGATGTTCCCAATGGCGGGGGAGTCCAGGACCAGGGATCACAGTCTAAGGATAAGGGGTAAGCCATTTAGGACTAAGATGAGGAGTGATTTCTTAACCTAGAGAGTGGTGAACCTGTGGCATTCTCTACCTTGGAAAGCAGTTGAGGCCAAATCATTAAATATATTCAAGAAAGAGTTGGATATAGTTCTTGGGGCTAATGGGATCAAGGGATACGGGGAGAAAGCGGGAACAGGTTACTGAGTTTGGATGATCAGCCATGATCGTATTGAATGGCGGAGCAGGCTCGAAGGGCTGAATGGTCTACTCCTATTTGTCTATATTTCTGTTTCTAACTGTAACAGGGTTTAATTTTTAAAAACACTGTTTTAGCTTTCCAGTTGCAAGACAAAGAAATCAAATCAGTTATTAGATTTAAACAAGAAAGGTGGAAGTTTCTTAAACTCTAATTCAGTTAATGACTACGAATACGTGATAACGCTAGCATGCATACGTGATGAACACCCATGCAGATGGGGACAGAAAAAAGTAGAAAGAATAAAGGGGAATAGTTTGAGGCAATAGTTAGGTTGTAATTACAGTCCTTTGAGTTCAATGTGGAGTCTTTGGTTGCCGGTAAGTCTTGCTGTTCGTTGGGGCCCAGCGCACGCTTGAACTTGTTTCGACGTAGGAGTCTTCTCTCTCTTGAGGTTTAAATGACTTCAGTGGGTCCTGAGGCTTGTGAGAAAGCGACAGAGCGGCAGCCAGGAGAGAGGCTGTCTTGTTCCAGGTTCAGTTACAATCTCTGCAGTCTGTTCAAACTGTCCTGTGTCTAGTTCAAAAAGCCTGGACCAGCCGGTTAGTCATGTGACCAGCTGGTTTAACCACTCCTGCGTTTGTGGATTCCAAAGCTCTCAGTGGGGGTGGTGTCATGGATCACCATTGCCCAGCCCAATCTCTGTTAATTGAATCAATGAGCAATTCTTTTGTCTCTCCAAGCACTGCCTCTTCGAATGCAAATGTCCTCCAGCCAAGTGTCTGGTGATCTCTTGTAAAAGAAGTCATTTCTTCACTTCAGCAACAGTTTAAAATTAATGTTCAGTATGACGAAATTAATATGTCTCATTCTTGGCAGGTGGGGGTCTTCATGACCGTTAACAACAGCAACATGTTTTTATGTAGTGCCTTTTGAGTAGTAAAATGTTCCAAGGCACTTCACAGGAGCGTTATCAATCAAAATTGGTCACTGAGCCATATAAGGCGATACTAGGACAGGTGACCAAAAGCTTGGTCAAAGAGGTAAGTTTTAAGGAGCATCTTGAAGAGAGAGAGGAAAGGAGGTGCAAAGGTTTGGGGGTCGGGGGTGGGGGAGGGCGGTGGAGAGGTGGGGAATTAGAGCTTAAGGCCTAGTCAGCTGAAGGTATGGCTGCCAATAGTGATTGATTTTAAAGGGATGCCTAGGAAACCAGGATTGGACGAGTGCAGATATCTCTGATGCTTATAGCAGCAGATAACATTAGAGAGGGATAGTCCAGGCTATGGAATGATTTTGAAAACAAGAATTAAAATTTTAAAATCAAGGCATTGCTGGACCAGGAGCCAAGGTAGGCCGTGGGCATGAGTGATGGGTGAATGAGACTTGGTGCAAATAACAAAATGTTTTTTTTTACTGTTAAACTGGTTTTCTCGTAGACGCAGTATAACAAAGCAAATGAACCAGCAAGGGTACAAAATGAAGGAAGGACAAGGTAAAGAGGATTCTTCCAGGCCTCGATAGGTCAATCTGCCATTATATTTTAAAACCAACCCCATGCCCATCAAATAGGGTGGGGGCAAATATTTCTTCCCATTGTTGAAGAGGTGGGGACAGGAAAGCTGCTGTTAATGCACAGCAAACATTTAACTGTTGTTACTAGCCCTGCCTTGCTTTACCGGTACTTTCCATGCAATAGTAGGAACAGTTACCATCTCGGGACCTTTTATCAGCAGTCTTGTAAATGTATTCCTGGCATTTTTCTTTTTGCCTCTTGAAACAAGGGAGGGCTCAGTGTTCAAACTCCCCTGAGAGGCAATCCCTCCCTAGTATAATACCAGCAATGCTGAGCCAAGTCTGTTGTAAGTCAGTTTAAAAGATCTCCTGACTGTTGACAGGGTCATTAACAACCTAATGGTTGACACTATTATAAGTTGAGTCATACAAGTGTGTGTTTGTGCAAGACAGAGATGTTTTAGTTTGAAAATAGTTATGCCGGCAGCACGTCACTATTTAGTATTGTTGTCTTAATGATGGTTTCACTTTGCATAGCTTTACCCTGAACAAGTATTGTGAAACTGTTAATGTTGTTGTGTTTTTGTGAATTTCTGAAGTCTGAAATAGTGAAAGATAATTTGTTCAGTGTGGTTATGTAGCCTCTACTTAGTGAAGTTGATTCACACTAAGCATACACAGACTGAGAACTCAAGGTTAATGGTCGGGTTCTGTTTTATGTTGAGTTTAAAGGGGAAAAATACATCTGGCATCTGAACAGTTCTAGTTAGATAACCTCTTTAAAAACTCTGTGCCATAGAATCATCTAACTTGAGCTACTCCTGAAATCACTGCGCTTTTTGAGCGAAGCCAAAAGGGTAAATTGACTAGAATCGACATAAAGTGCAAAATTCCTGTGTGGGGGGTGTTTTGTGGAGGGGCTTGCGGTGTGGGGTTTGAGGATTGTGGTTGATGTGTGTGGGTTTGCAGTGTGCTGTTTATGTGGGTTGTGTGTGTGTGTGTGTGTGTGTGCATGATCTCATTTATGAGAAAGGGAAAGGCAAATGGAATCAATTTCAGTGAGAGGAGAAATACCAATGTGAGCCACTGTTGGATTATATTAAGTTTTGTTTCTGTAAAATGAAAATATAGTCCTATTCTGTGAAACACAAATCCTGTGCATTCCAATAATGACTGACCAGTGTGTTTGGACCCACAGCAGACTGCAGGAGGATCTTCCTGTAACTGATCCAAAAACCCACATCTGCCTTGAGTCCCAGTGAAGACTCACACTCTAATGTATAAATACGGAACATGCAATAGCATTCAGATTGCAGCTGTTGTTGGTTGTGTTCATCAATGTACCATTGGCAGTGTATTCACCAAAAGTTTTTATGTCAATTGTGCAGAAAGGAAAGTTACAAGTTAGTGCGACAAGTTATTAGTCAGTCCTTTTCCCGATGAAAATGCTGAGGCGTGCATTCAGAGCATCGGAAGTATTCTGCAAAACCTGTGCTAAACAAGTGGTAATTATTGTGTTCTAAATGTAAATAATGATCAGTAAGAATTTTGTTGAAATGCTGATCACAAAGAGCCAGCATCCAGGCCTGCCTGTGCAGCTGCTCAAGGACCTAGTAATAATGCGTCATCACAGTGGTATTTGACCCTGTAACCTCCTCCAGCCCTCCAAGTACTCTGCGTTCCTCCAGTTCTAGCTTCTCGCACATCCCACACTTCCTCGCTTCATCATTGCCAGCCATGTCCTCTGCTATCTAGGCTCTAACACTGGAATTCCCTTCCTAAACCCCTGCACTTCTCTACCTCTTTTTCCTCCTTTTTTAGACATTTAAAACCTAACTCTTCAACCAAAGTTTCAGTCGCCTGTCCCAATATCTCTTCACAAAAGCAAAATACTGCGGATGCTGCAATGAAATTAAAACAGAAAATGCTGGAAATACTCAGCAGGTCATGCAGCATCTGTGGAGAGAGAGAGAGATAATTAATATTTCAGATCTGTGACCTGTCATCAGAATGGATCAGAACAGTTTTGATGAAAGGACACAGACCTGAAACGTTGACTCTCTTTCTCTCTCCACAGCTGCTGCCTGACCTGCTGAGTATTTCCAGCATTTTCTGTTTTTATTTAATATCCTCCTCTTTTGCTTTGGTGTCAAATTTTGTTTGATAACTCTTCTGTGATGCACTTTGGAACATATTATGTTAAAGGCGCAAGTTGTGTGGAAGACAATTATGGTTTTTTGCTGGAAAAACAGCAATGTTGCAAATGGCCAATAAATCTGTTACGTTTAATTTTATTTATATTAAATAAATGAGGGTAAAGTGCCCTGTAATCAAACTACAATGCTTTCCTTTTTTTTTTTGGTATGTGTCCCCATTACTGATGCTTTAATAATTTTTGTGTGTCAGTTCAGCTGTTCCTAACTTGTTAACTGGCAATTTAAGGGAGTGTGGAAGAATATTATTAGTGGCGCTGGGTGCTTCATTTGCCACTGTGTGACTTGGAGCAATTGGGCACTGAACTGAATCGAACCAAGGTTGCTAGATGACGGAGTGAGCAACAGGAGTCGGGGCCCGAAGCACGAAGAATGAACTGTGTAATTCTAAAAATGAAGTGTGAAGGAACTGAGCAGAAAAATTAAGAGGTGGGAGCTCAGGGAAGGTAAAAGAGTAGAGGTAAATCTCAGAAGTAGAAGCATAAAGTAGTAAACAAAATGCACAAGAACAGAAAAGTAGATGGGAGCAAGCAATGAACATTTTACATTTTAAAATATTTTCATTGAGCACTAGAGTAAGTAGGTGTGAGAAGGATGTCTCGCTGTGTATTGGTGCTCATGTAGCTTGTTTAATGGATGAGAAAGTCACAAGCAAAGTGCAATGAAACGAAACATGACTCTATTTTTCGAAATAAATGAAGAGTAGCCTATCCTCATAAGGCAGTAGTTGAACGTTCCCACTCGTCCTATTTGACCCTGTTTTTTTTCTAGCACTCTATGTCAAGAAAGACACTGGGTAGACTCACGACTACATCTGGCCTGCATCTGACCTTCAAGGAGCAACTGGGGACTGGCAGTTTGAGGGCATGCCACTCAAATTTATTTTTATAGGTCTGAGAAACACTCGTGTAGATAACTAAGGAGTCTGCAATGAAACAAAAAGGTTATTTATGTGCAGTGATGCTTTGCGGCTGCCTGTGGTCAGGACTCCTTAATGGATACCAGAGGGTTGAGGGTACACTAGCATAATGGTTATGTTACTGGGCGAGTAATCCAGAGGCCTGGACTAGTGCTCCAGAGATATGAGTTCAAATCCCACCATGGCAGCTGTGGATTTTAAACTAAATTAATTAAATAAAATCCAGAATAAAAAGCTAGTATCAGTAATGGTGACCACGAAACGACTGGATTTCACAAAAAAAAAAACATCTGGTTCACCTAATGCCCTTTAAGGAAGGAAATCTGCTATCCTTACCTGGCCTGGCTTATATGTGACTCCAGACCTACAGCAGTTTGGTTGGCCCTTAACTGCCCTCTGAAATAACCTAGCAAGCCCCTCAGCCGCATTCAAGAAGGCGGCTCACCACCACCATCTTGAGGGCAATTAGGGATAGGCAATTAATGCTGGTCTTGCTAGCGATGCCTACGTCCCATGAATTAATTAAACAAAAATCTGTACGATATTCTAACAAGTGCTGTGTAGCCAAGTTCTGTTGACCATAGGTCATAGGAGCAAAAACCACTTGAGTTTGAAAATTAGTCAAGTCATAGCTACTGTACCAGCTACATTTTTTTTCAATGATTATTGAAAGCCTCCATATAGGTTGAAGGTTGGTACTTTACAGAGCTATGGATATGTGATGCAGAGCTGAATATATTTGTAGGCAATCATCTGCTTGGCTGCACAGTGTAGACAAGGTAAATCCAAGATAGAGTACTTCAGTTTTCCACAAATAAAGGACTGTTTTATCAGGAAATCTATTGGGATACATTGAACAGGCTGGGGCTCTTTTCTCTAGGAAAGAGAAGGCTGAAAGGTGATCTGATACAGGTCTTTAACATTATGAAAAGGTTTAATGGGGTAGATGCAGAGAAAATGTTTCCACTTGTGAGTTGGGGGACACTGAAAGTGGTCTTCATTTATATAAGATAATCACTAATGAATCCAATAGGGAATTCAGGAGAAACTCCTTTACCCAGAGAGAGGTCAGAATGTGGAACTCACTACCACAGGGGAGGAGTTGAGATGAATAGCATTGATGCATTTAAGGGGAAGCTAGAAAAAACACGTGAGTGAGAAAGGAACAAGGGGATATGCTGATTGGGTTAGATTAAGGTGATTGGGTGGTGTCTCATGTGGAACATAAACATGGCTTGGACCAATTGGACCAATGGGTTGATTCGGTGTTGTAAATACTATCAATGTCACACGATTTCATGTCACGTTTGCAGACGTCTTTATAACGGAGACATGGACATTGATCACAAGTCGTGGGAGTCAGTTGCCAGCATTCGCCAGAGCTGGCAGGCAGCCATAAAGACAGGGCTAAATTGTGGCGAGTCGAAGAGACTTAGTAGTTGGCAGGAAAAAAGACAGAGGCGCAAGGGGAGAGCCAACTGTGCAACAGCCCCAACAAACAAATTTCTCTGCAGCACCTGTGGAAGAGCCTGTCACTCCAGAATTGGCCTTTATAGCCACTCCAGGCGCTGCTTCACAAACCACTGACCACCTCCAGGCGCGTATCCATTGTCTCTCGAGATAAGGAGGCCCAAAAAAAGAAATACTATGTAATGTGTTACTGTCTGTTGATGGTCAGGTAGCTGACCATCTGAAACAATGTTCTACATGTCACGCTAGGACATCATTCTGTTGTAATTAAACTAGATAGCTTATGTTGGGAAGGAAGACAGACATTTGGGATAGATAAGGTTTAAGTTGTTCAGCTACTTTTCCCAGAAATCACTGAGTTTTTCAGAAACAGTGAGGCCTGTTCATTTCCTCATGCTGTGAGATTTGAGGAAGTTTGTTTGACAGTGAGCCATAGTCTGTTCAATGTAGTGGAGACTGATGGGTTACGATTCACCGAAGTGCACAATTGGAATAAAAGCAACATTCTTCAAACGTCTATTTTTGAAACAATTTACGGAATGGAATCATTTATACACATGAACTTGTTACAAACTTGCATGACCGTAGGATGGATTTGAAACTCTGTTTGGTTATGACATTAACAACTGACTGAAGAAGCCCAGGCTGGCATTTACACTTGGTGGGGGAAAGATGGTGCTGAAGGGTAGACACATTACTGATCTTTTTGAGATTACACCAACAACAACAACTTGCATTTACATAACACCTTTAACGTTGGAAAAAGTTTCGAGGCACTTCACAGTAGTGTAATCAATCTTAATTTGATACTGAGTCACGTAAAGCGACATTAGGCCAGATGACCAAAGGTTTGGTCAAAATGGTAGGTTTTTAAGGCGCGTAAAAGAGGAAAGAGAGCGGTGAAGAGGCCAGAGAAATTTAGGGAAGGAATTCCAGGGCTGAGTGCCCAGGCAGCTGAAGGCAAGTGAAGCGTTGAAAATCGGGGATGAGGCCAGAATTAGAGGAGTGCAGAGATCTGAGCATTGTGGGGCTGGAGGAGGCAAAGAGGGGTTGGTGTGAGGCCATGGGTGGATTTGAAAACAATATTACAGGATAAGTTTAAGTTATTAAAGGATGTTGGAGAGCAAAGCAGGGCTAATAACATGAACAATGTCTTATCTGTTGTTCCCTCTCCTAATCTTGCTGAAGACATTAAGGTCTAGTATAATTGGAAATATCCCCAAGAATAACTGGAGGTCGGCAGATATTTTTGGCGCATCTTCCAACTCGTCTGGTCCAAAAGAGTCAAGTAATGAACAGTAATGCAAAACCAATGTTTTAACAACAATTCCTATTCCTACAATTTGAGACTCCAGTAAGAAGCAAGATAGTCCTGTCAAAAGTGCAGGCTAATTTTGTGTGCCGTGTGAATAAATAGGCCCTTGCACACTGCCTAGCCATTGACAAGGAAAAATAATTCAATAGTTTGTTAGATAGGCCCCTGTGGCTAATGGACATATTTTACTGTGGTAACTTATATAAGCTTAATGTTTAGTTTAGAGATACAGCACTGAAACAGACCCTTCGGCCCACCGAGTCTGTGCCGTCCAACAACCACCCATTTATACTAATCCTACACTAATTCCATATTCCTACCACATCCCCACCTGTCCCTATATTTCCCTACCACCTACCTATACTAGGGGCAATTTATAATGGCCAATTTACCTATCAACCTGCAAGTCTTTGGCATGTGGGAGGAAACCGGAGCACCCGGAGGAAACCCACGCAGACACAGGGAGAACTTGCAAACTCCACACAGGCAGTACCCAGAATTGAACCCGGGTCGCTGGAGCTGTGAGGCTGCGGTGCTAACCACTGCGCCACTGTGGTTGCCTTGTTGACGCACAAGTCCTCAGCTGTTTTCTGTGCTCAGATGTTGGACGAATGGGCCTATTTGTGTCGGCGACTGTGAATAGAAAAATCAACCTCAATAACTAACTGCTCTCTTGTTAACTTCCTTCGTTCTAATGCATATGGGCCAATTTAAGAATAAGGTCAGAAGAACAAGACTAGGTCATTCACCCCCTCCAGCCTGCTGTGCATTTAATTAGATCATGGCTGATCTGAACCTCAACTCCATTTACTCACCCTTGCTCCATATCCCTTTGATATCTTGCCCAACAAAAATCTACCGATCTCTGTTTTGAAAGCGTCAATTGCCCCCAGCACTTTGAGCCTTTAGCGGGAGAGAATTTGAGATTTCTACTTCCCTTTGTGTGAAGAAGTGCTCCCTGGTTTCCCTCCTGAACGGCCTAGCATTAATTTTAAGAATGTGACCCCTTGTTCTTGTTTTTCCCCCACCAGAGGAAGTAGTTTCTCTGTATCTACCTTAATGAATCCTTTAAACATTTGTAATGCCTTGATTAGGTCATCCTTCAATCTGCTATATCTCAAGGGAATGCAAGACAAGTTTATGCAACTTGTCCCTGTAATTTAACCCTTTAAGCCCTGGCAATGAATCTAATGAAGGCTACTATTACATTTTCTTGGGAAAAAAAATTAAAATACTGCGGATGCTGTACAGTACAGCAAAACAATAAAACAGTAAAAGCTGTAAATGCTCAGGCACCATCTGTGGGGGAAAGAAAGAGAAGGCAGTTCAATGTTTCAAACCTTAAGACCTTTCCTCAGGACTAGGAGATTTTATTCATTTGTGACCAGCATTTATTGCCTATGCCTAATTGCCCTTGAACTGAGTGGCTTGCTAGGCCATTTCAGAGGGCAGTTAAGAGTCAACCACATTGCTGTGGGTCTGAAGTCACATGTAGGCCAGACCAGGTAAGGACAGCAGATTTCCTTCCCTAAAAGATATTAGTGTACAACAATTAGACTAGATTTTAATTCTAGATTTATTAATCGAATTCAAATTTCACCATTGGCCTTGGTGGGATTCGATGGCCCCAGAGTATTAGCCTGAGCTCTGGATTACTAGTCCAGTGACATTACCACTACACCACCACCTCCCCTCGAACTGACGAAGATTTAGTCATCTCATGTTCTCCTAAGCACTTCAAAAGTCATTTGATTTCTTTTCCTGTATGTTTGTCTCTCTATTTTGTTTACTCTTTCTCTTGTGTTCCTTTTTTAAATGCTGTTTACATGATCATGAGATAGCTTATGGATGAGAGAGGCCTTTCTGCCCATCTTGGTTCACCAATCCAAAGACATCCCATCATCCCCCTGCTTCATCCCATTCTTCCTGGTTTTTGCCTCAGTAATGTGTTTAAGATTAAAGGATTTCGTAGGGTGAATAGGAAGAAACTATTTCCTCTGGTGATGGGGAGTCCAGAACAAGGATGCATAACCTTAAAATTAGAGCTGGGCTGTTCAGGAGTGATGTCAGGAAGCACTTCACACAAAGGGTAGTGGAAATCTGGAACTCTCTTCCGCCAGGAAGCTGTGGAGGCTGGAGTTTGAGTGAAAATCTCAAAACTGAGTTTGATAGATTTTTGTTAAGTAAGGGTATTCAATGTTATGAAGTCAAGGTGGGTAGATGGAGATAAGATACAAATCGGCCATGATCTCATTTGAATTTTGGAACAGGCTCAAGGGGCTGAATGGCCTTCTCCTGTTCCTATGTTAACTATTCATCCTGGAAGTCTATTCCACGCATTGATCACTCTTTGGCAAAAGAGCAACTTATAGTCATTACGGTGCAGAAAGGAGGCCATTCGGCCCTTCGAATCCATGATCCTTATGATAAAAGAATGAACACCTGGGTGGTTTACATAGAGATAATGGGCATAAACAACTAAACTAAAGCTTCATTACAACTGGGCTTAAATTTGTAATTTATTTCTTATTACTTTTGTGTTTTACTCGCTGACCACGCATTCCAGGTCCTTAGTGGACCTGTGCAAGAAGATTAATGAGTGGTGTCCCTGCTGTACTGGTTTATTGATATGTGACCCAGTTTATCACCAGAAAATCAGTTGTCTGGTATATGCTTGTGGTTCAGGCTATCTCCTGGTTTTGTTCCAGCCATAGACAAACTACAAGTGGATTGCAGAACATCGCTAAGCATTGTAAATGGAAACAAAAATTATAAATGATGCCTCCTGCAGCAAACATTACAACAACAGATGCCTTTTTTAAGGAGGAAAGGAAGACGAAGGAAATTGGGTCAGTCTATTTAGCTCAGCAATCTTTTGTATATGAGTAGGATGGCACCATTAATCATTGTCAGCAAAACTACAGGTTCTCTTCCTGAATCTACTTAATGTGCTAAACAGACATCACTATGTTGACAGTACACCCCCTGCCTGCTTCCCTACTCCAATAAAAAGTAGTCATTAATAATGTACACAGATTTATTTTTCAACCACTGAAGAGAGTCTTGTCTAAAGCTCTCCAGAATTTCATACACGCACGCGCACACACACACACCTCCCAAAGTATAAATAGGCTACTATTTTGTAATGTTTTCATCAATTTTGAGTTGCCTCGTAGAGTTGGAAATGGGGGGATGAAATGGGATGGTAGGGGACATTGCTTTCATAGATTCCAACGGCAGATGGAGGCCATTCAGTCCATTGTGTCGGTTCTCTGAAAGAGCTATTCAATTTCAAAAGAGGAATCAGTTGTCTGGTATATGCTTGTGGTTCAAGCTATCTCCTGGTTTCGTTCCAACCATAGACAAACTACAATGGATAATGATCAGCATAGTGATTTCAAACACACATTCATCTCCCATGACCGAGGTTTACATATTTATTTTGAAAATGCGTGTGCAGGGAACAGTCCTCAAATACTATTTCATCACTTTTGGGGTCAGCTGTGGCTCAGTCGGTAGCACTCCCACCTCTGAGTCACAAGGTTCTGGGTTTAAGACCCACTCCAGGCCTTGAGCGCAAAAATCTAGGCTGACACTCCCACTGCAGTACTGAGGGAGTGGTGCACTGTTGGAGGTGCTGGCTTTTGGATGAGATGTTAAAGCGAGGCCTGTCTGCCCTCTCAAGTGGATGTAAAAGATCCCATGGCGCTATTTCAAAGAAGAGCGGGAGAATTATCCCTGGTGTCCTGGGCAATATTTATCCCTCAACCAACATCAGAAAAACATTATCACATGGCTGTTTTGGGACCTTGCTGTGTGCAAATTGTATGGTGCATTTCCTACATTACAACAATGATTACATTTCAAAACAAGTACTTAATTGGCTGCAAAGTGCTTTGGGACATCCTGTGATTGTGAAAGGTGCTTTATAAATGTGAGCCTTTTTTCAATGGCCTCTTTCTGTGCTGTAAAATATCTAAGATCCTAATTACTTATTGCTAAGGCTTGCTCTGAAAGTAAGATTTCCCTAGTCCTAGGGTTCTCAACTCTCCAGGATTGTCCTGGATTTTCTAGGTCTTCAAAGATTAAACTCCAGGACACTGAGTAAAACCCAGGAGAAATATCATTTGAGATGGGGTTTTTCTTTATAAAAAGTGTTTTATTTCATTTTCTTTTAACATTCTTGTTTGATTTTTTAAAAAAAATATTGGAGGCAGGAAAAAAGGCTGTTTGGATGCTTGTCCACTGCCAGTTGATTGGGTAATGAGATTGCTCGCTTTCCGATTGGCATGGGGCCTCACGAAAATGGACATGTTGGGGGAACCAATGGTGGCTGGCCATGTGACAGAATCTCCAGGAATGCATCCAGCCAACTCCTGGTACATTATATTAGACGTTTACAGAATTTGTCGTGGGATATTGCACCATGCCGAATCATTGCTGCATCAGGTTGGTTTTCCTTTGGCAATCTTAAGTATTGTCAATGCTGTCTGTGCCGCTTCCCCTCTCAAAGAGATAAAAAAACAACTTGCAGAACCTCAGAAGATGCCAAAGCACTTTACAACAGTGGCTTCACTTCATTGGCTGTAACGTAGGGAAACACGGCATCCACTTTCTGCATAACAAGCTCCCACAAACAATAATGAGTTGATGACCAGATAATACTTTTTTTTTAGTGATGTTGGTTGAGGGTTAAATATTGGTCAGGACACCAGGGAGGACGCCCCTAGTACTGTACTGTGGGACCTTTTACTTCCACCCGAGAGGGCAGAAGGGGACTTGGTTTAACGCCTCATCCGAAAGATGGGTTAATTTGTAAAGACTGGTTGCATGTCAATTCTGCGCAAGTGCTCCTTAATCTCCAAAAGTAATTGAGCTGAATTCCTGGATATTCATCAATGTTTATACCTCCTGAATTAAGGAGTATGAATTGAAAAAGTGGAAATGTTTGTGCTGTTATAACAGCAGTTGTGCGTCAGGGTAGATTCTAGTAACCTTATTATATGTTTACAAGATATATATGTTAAAAATTCAGATTCTTGGTTGTCTCCCTCTAGCTGTGTTAGTTTAGATGTTGGAATCTTACAAAAAAAAACCTTTGTGACAACGCATTTTATTTCCTTCATGCAATATTTCTTTACAATGGAAAAACCTGAGGGGTATTTATAAAGTGCTCTGAATTATTACTATTCTGTGTAAAGAGCAGCACATGGAGATCAGACTGAAAACTGTGTTCATTTTAGGGCTTGTTCTAATCTAAGGGATAAAGAAAGAGTGCGATTTATTGACGCTCACAGCAACTTTAAAGGTGTCTCTCCTATCTCTCAAACTGTATATTGCAGAGAGATAGAATTCTCCTGAACTGTTCTGTCTGATTGAAACAGTTGTTAGACTGATTTAAGCAATTGCTTGTAAATTCAATCCAACATTAACACTGACCGAAGTAAAGAAATGTCTGCAAATTCTCATATTATTACAGCAGAGCCAGGAATATTAATGCCAAGTTTTGCACAATGAATCTAATAATTATATTGATAAATGTTGACTGGGAGGAGCAAGAAGGTAATAATAGCATTGAAATATGCCTGAGAACACACACAAGGGTGATTGGGATGGGGGTGGGGGCGGGTGCGGTGAAGAAACACATAAATGCTAGCAGTAATATGAACAAATGCAATAACCCAATAGTGCAGCCAGTAATACGAACATGGACTGGAATACAATGCACCAGTAATAAATACAGCAATTATACTGTGCATCTGATATGACTGTACAGTAAATGTGCCAGGTGATAAATACAGTAATAGTGTACCAGACAACATAAATCAGTTAACTGATTTGTCTGCTACGCTACCTTTTCAGAATTTTGTTCATTGCCTATTCTGTTATTATTGGTGGTCATCTTGCTAATGCACTTGAGTTTCGGCAGGTAACTTTTTTTAAAAACAAACAGCTGTGTGGAATCTGCAAAGCTGAATCACAGGTGCTAAAACCCTAATATAAGATTGTAAGTCAATGATTGAGCAGGAGGAGCATTTGAAATTCCAGCATTTGTACCTGAAGTTCAGATAAGAAGACAACTGTCTAGAGTAAAATTTGACAGTGCAACTTACTACCCAATGAATGAGCCGTTAAACTGAGTTCCCATCTAGCTATTCCACTACTTACGCAAGACATGATGGATGAAAAAAGACCAAGATCTACCTAGTTTGTGCTCTGCCATCTTGGTAATTGCGTGACAGTGATAATAGAGTTGTTGGATAATCATGGCAATCAATCTCTCTCAATCAGTCTACAACAGACCAAAACATGAGGCAGGGAAAAGCCCCAGTGACGGAGTGCTTTGAGAAGCATAGGTCCAAAATCACCTGTTCCTTCCATTTATTATACCAGTCTCAAATTACTCATATACTGTATCCCCAAATCTTATATTCTGAAAGAATGGTGGATGTCAAAGATCCAATGCTACTGCTCAAAGAAGAGTAGGGAGTTTGTCTGCTTTCCTACAAACATTCCTCCCTGTCCCAATGTCATCAAAAGCAAGTTAAGTGGTCATTTGTCCCATTTGCTGTTTATGGGACAATTCTTGTCTACATAGTGAAAGTCTCTACATTTCACCACATTTAATTACACGTGAAGCTGTTTTAGACATTTCTACAAATCTATTGCTTTTCTTTAATGGATCGTTCAGTAACTTGAACTTCAATGAAGGTCAGAGCATGATGAATGGAATAAAATGTCTTCAAAACTACTGTACTGCTCTGAGCTGTAATATTCTCATGCATGGAGCCCACACTGGTCGAATAAAGGACATCGATCAATATTAGTTTGTGCATCATTAATTGTGGAAAATAGCAAAGCAGTAACATAATATTTTATGGTTCAGTAGCCTATTACACTTAGTATTGTAATCGCAGAACCCATTACGCAGCTAAACTCTGTCTGACTCTGGTGCAATAATCAGGCTGGTAGGGAATTGGAAGTTTCTTGCCAGCTTGTTTCTGCACTAGCTAGTGATTTCAGCCACGTACTGCATTGTATACTTCATTTCTGTTTCATTAGCCCATTAGCATACACGTTGATTCAGAAGTTTCTGTCTTTGAAGTGATCGATCAAAAATATGATAGAATTTCGTATTATGTTTGAAAGTGAGGTGGTTCAATCTGAAGCCAGGGTGTTAAATTTGAACAAAGGAAATTATGAAGGTATGAGGGGCAAATTGGCTGAGGTGGATTGGGAAAATACATTAAAAGTAATGACAGTACATAAGCAATGGATAGTCAAAGAAATATTACATAATTTACAGCAACTATACATTCCTTCAAGGGACAAAAACCACAGAAGTAAAGGCAGTCAACTGTGGATAACAAAGGAAGTTATGGATTGTATAAGATTGAAAGCAAAGACCTATAAAGTTGCCAGAAATAGTAGTAAACCTGAGGACTGGGAGTATTTTAGAATGCAGCAAAGGAGGACAAAGAAACTGATAAAGGGAGAATAGAACATGAATGTAAGTTAGCAAAAAGTATAAAAACGCACTGTAAAAGCTTCTATAGGTACGTAAAAAGGAAATATTTAAGACAAATGTGGGTCCATTACAGGCAGAGTCAGGAGAATTTATAATGGATGGCAGGGAAGTTAAATGATAACTTTGTGTCTGTCTTCACTGAGGAAGATGCAAGAAATCTCCCAGAATTAGAGATCCAAGGGATTAGGGGGAATGAGTAATTGGAAGAAATTAGTATTAGTAAGAAGGTTGTATTGGAGAAATTAATGGAGCTGAAGGTTTATAAGTCCCCAGAGCCTGATATTCTACATCCCAGAGTGTTGAAAGAGGTAACTATGGAGAAGATAGTGGATGCATTGGTGATCATCTTCCAAAATTCTATAGATTCTGGAGTGGTTCCTACAGATTGGCAGGTAGCAAATGTCACCCCATTATTTAAGGGAGGGAGAGAGAAAACAGGGAATTACAGACCTGTTAGCCTTACATCAGTTGTTGGGAAAATGCTAGAATCTATTCTAAAGGATGTGATAAATGGACACTTGGTTAATAATCTGATTGGGCATAGTCAACATGGATTTATGAATGGGAAATCATGTTTAATGAACCTGTTATAGTTTATTGAGGATGTTACTAACAGAATTGATAAAGGGGAGTTGGTGGACATGGTATACTTGGATTTTCAGAAGGCTTTTGATAAAGTCCTCCACAGAAAGTTGGTTAGCAAAATTAAAGCACATGGGATAGGAGGTAATATAATGGCATGGATTAAGGATTAGTTAACAGGCAGAAAGCAGAGAGTAGGAATAAAGGGGTCATTCTCACATTGTCAGGCTGTGACTCGTGGGGTACGGCAGGAATCAGTGTTTGGGCCCCAGCTATTCACAATATATATATCAATGATTTGGATGTGGGGACCAAATGTAATATTTCCAAGTTCGCGGATGACACAAAACTAGGTGGGAATGTGTGTTGAGAAAGATGCAAAGCAGCTTCAAGTTCTGAAGAAGGGTCGCTGACCTGAAACGTTAGCTCTGCTTCTCTCTCCACAGATGCTGTCAGACCTGCTGAATATTTCCAGCATTTCTTGTTTTATTTCAGATTTCCAGCATCTGCAGTATTTTGCTTTTATTTTAGCTTCAAGGGGAGTTGGACAGACTTAGTGAGTGGGCAAGAATGTGGCAGATGGAATACAATGTGGAAAAATGTGAGGTTAACACTTTGGTAGGAGGAACAAATGTGCAGAGTATTTCTTAAATGGTAAGAGATTAGAAAGTGTAATGTACAAAGGGACCTGGGTGTCCTTGTCAACAAGTTACTGAAAACTAACATGCAGGTGCAGCAAGCAATTAAGAATGCTAATGGTATGTTGGCCTTTATTACAAGAGGATTTGAGTAAAGGAGTAGCAAAGTCTTGCTTAAATTGTATAGAAACTGAGTTAGACCGCACCTGGAGTACTGTGTGCAGTTTTGGTCCCCTTACCTTAGGAAGGATATTATTGCCATAGAGGGAGTGCAACGAAGGTTCATCAGACTTGTTCCCTGGATGGCTGGACTTCCCTATGAAGAGATTGGGGAAACTGGACCTGTAACCGGTGGATGTATTGCACTTAGATTTGCAGAAGGCATTTGATAAGGTGTCAAATCAAAGGTTATTGCAGAAAATAAAAGCTCATGGTGTAGGGGTAACATATTGGCATGGATAGCTAACGGGAAACAGAGTAGGCATAAAAGGGTAGTTTTCTGGTTAGCAAGATGTAATGAGTGGTGTGCTACAGGCATCTGTGCTGGGGCCTCAACCTTTTACAATTTATATAAATGACTTAGATGAAGGGACTGAAGGTATGGTTGCTAAATTTGCTGATGACACAAAGCTAGGTAGGAAATTAACTTGTGAAGAGGACATGAGGCTACGAAGGTATATAGATAGGTTAAGTGAGTGGGCAAAGACCTGGCAAATGGAGTATAATGTGGGAAATTGTCCACTTTGGCAGGAAGAATTAAAAAGAAGCATATTATCTAAATGGTGAGAGATTGCAGAGCTCTGAGATGCAGAGGGATCTGGGTGTCCTAGTGCATGAATTGCAAAAGGTTAGTATGCAGGTACAGTATGTAATTAGGAAAGCTAATAGAATGTTATTTATTGCGAGGGGAATTGAATACAAAAGTAGGGAGGTTATGCTTCAGCTATACAGGGCATTGTTGAGACCACATCTGGAATACTCTGTACAGTATTGGTCTCCTTATTTAAGGAAGGATGTAAATGCTTTGGAGGCAGTACAGAGAAGGTTTACTAGATATTACCTGGAATGGGCGGGCTGTTTTACGAGGAAAGATTGTACAGGCTAGGCTTGTATCCGCTGGAGTTTAGAAGAGTAAGAGGCGACTTGATTGAAACATACAAGATCCTTAGGGGTCTTGGCAAGGTGGATGTGGAAAGGATGTTTCTCTTTGTGGGAGAATCTAGAACTAGGGGTCACTGTTTAAAAATAAGGGGTCGCCCATTTAAGACCGAGATGAGGAGAAATTTTTTTCTCAGAGTCTTTGGAATTCGCTTCTTCAAAAGGCGGTGGAAGCAGAGTCTTTGAATATTTTTAAGGCAGAGGTAGATAGATTCTTGATAAGCAAGGGGTGGAAGGTTATCGGGGGTAGGTGGAGATGTGGAGTAATCAGTTCAGCCATGAATGTATTGAATGGCAGAGCAAGATCGAAGGGCTGAGTGGCCTACTCCTGCTCCTAATTCATATGTTCATATGTATGTATTCTCCAGAGTTTCAAAGAATGAGAAGTGATCTCATTGAAACCTACAAAATACCTAAATGGATAGATAGGGTCGATGCAGCTAAGATATTTTCCCTGGTTGAGGGGTCTGGGACCAGGGAACACAATTTCAAAATAAGGGGGAAGCCACTTATGACCGAGATGAGGAGAAATTTCTTTGCTCGGAGGTTGTGAATCTTTGAAATTCTCTACCCCAGAGGGCTGTGAAAGCTCAGTCATTGAGTATGTTTAGAGATTGACAGATTTCTAAATACAAATGACATAAGGAGATATGAGGATAGTGTGGGGGAAAAAGGGATGAAATGATGAAAAGATGAAAAAAAGGGAAAAGTGAAGTGGATGATCAGCCATGATCATATTGAATGGCGGGGCAGGCTCGATGGGCTGAATGGCCTACTCCTGCTCCTATGTTCCTAAATCAGAAAATTTGACAATGCAAAAAGCATCTGGTAGTTGGAAGCTTTATCAGCACAAAGGGCACGATTTGAAAAAAAATCCTAAGATTCGTAGTAACTGAATATGTTGAGCTTGCTTTAAAAGCAAAATTTCCAAATTTTGAATACCATGTCTAACTGTGCATAGTGCTGGCTTAGTAACATCAAAAATCTGCTGTAACCTTTACCAAAGTACTTTTCCATGAATGTATTTCACAAATTGAGATCATTTTGTCACGTCAAAGAGTAGTGAATAGTCAAAAATAGGCATAAGTGAGTAATGTGCTTTTTTAAAAAAAATTATAAATATGAACTATTATAATGGAGAATGATTTTGGGACAATTTAGAACTTGGTCATTGTAAGTGCGTGTTTGGGCAAGCCTATAATATATACAACCTTGCTGCAGGATTATACATTCTGGGAGTGAGTTGCTTGTAAAATAATGTACAGTTGTGAATTGCAGATGACGCACGGAGATGAACCGAGTCCCATACGTACGTGTGTGTGTGTGTGTGTGTGTGTGTGTGTGATTGATTGGCTAATTGCTACTTTTTTAAAGTGTGTAGAGGATTGATTTTTAACTTTATTTGTCTGACAAAATGGCTGCCATCATAGCTACTGGATTAAATACGCAGGTGAGTCAAGTACTCGACCACAAACAGTGTGGGTGAGGGACATGACATAACTCAATACCCTACTGATACTGGAGGTGCAAATTTGTACATTACGATTTACCATTTACAGGATTGTGTGAACTTTTAAGTATGATGGCATTAAATACCTTGATGGTTTGTAGGGTTGTAGCATTTGTAATCATTACTTTCATCGATACTGTTATTAATTGCCTCTTACTGTGATGTTCTGGGTTCCTGATTGACCTTTTTGAAATAAAAACAAAACTCTAGTATCTCTGGCATGAGATAATACCACTGAGTCAATTAAAAGCTGTAATTCAATATTGTAAACAGTTTAAGCTTTGCTTTCAGGATTCACGATGTATTAACCTTTTGACTAAGGTTTCAATGTCTCTCCCTCCCAATGTATTCATGATGCAGAGCACATTACTAAAAGCATTAGCTGCTCCTCAACAGGAAGAAACTGCTTTGCAGCCAATGATGCACTTTGAATGTGTAGTCCCTGTTGTGATGTAGGAAATGTCACAGCCAATTTGCGCATTGCAAGCTCTCACTAACAGCAATGTGATAATGAGCAGATATCTGTTTTAGTTCTGTTAGTTGAGGGATAAATATTGGCCAGGACACTGAGTGTCCTTTCACAAGCTGAGAAGTACTCTCATCCTGTATATATCATCAGTACTCACTCTTTAAACATTCAGCTTGTCGTCAGCTATGATATTGAATGGCAGAGCAGGCTTGAGATGATATATGGCCTACTCCTATTCCTTTTATAATTTGTAATTTTAAAGCGGAGCTCTCTTTTCAACCTGGAACTGTACACAGTTGGTTGAAGATTGTCATCGTACCTCGTTTTCAACCTGCGTGTGTGTTATCTGAGAGGGAGTGGGAGGTCCCTTTCTTCTTCTGTTTTAAGTTTGAGCATAGTATCTAATCACGCCATCCTGTGGATCAAAGCTGCTTCTCATGCAATGCCACACAGTGGTGGCAGAACTGTGAATAGTCGAAAGCCCTGTGTCACTGCACCACTTAGGCCAATTACTGTAAAATAAGAGCTATAGATGGAGGTGACAGATCGAAGTGTGAAATACTTTGGTGATGTAACAAGGAAGCCTGAATTAGTTTGGGCCGTGGCTGTACCTTGTGGATGTCCTGGTGTTCACTTGGTGCAACTAACAGAGCACTTTGTTGCAGAAATTGTTCAATGTTGGGTTGTTGTTTTTTTCTCTCCAACTGAAGCTCCTGTTGATGGAAAATCTTTGTGCTACTGGCAGGAAAGGGTTTGTGTCAGGGACAATCTTTTGGAAAAAATGAGCCTCATATATTGGCCTGAGAACAAACTGATGAAAGCTAAGAAGTCTGTTTGATAATGTTATTTTGTACGTGTCTCTTTTGATTACAGTAGGCACCGTTCCAATGGAGCCACTTATTTTTTTTTTTCTTTAACCAAAGGTGAAACATTAGGTTGCTAATCAAGTGTGATATGAAATGAAACATTGTGTTTTACTGGTTGATGTGTTTGTGTTATCCAATTTATGCTGAGATCTTGCTCATTGTAAAAACACAATCTAGACAGAGACTTGGGGAGGTGGGTGAAAAAGAAAAGAAAGACTTGCATTTATCTAGTGCCTTTCACAACCACTGAATATTCCAAAGTGCTTGACAGTCTATGAAGTACTATTTTGAAGTATAGTAACTTAGGAACATAGAAACAAGAATAGACCATTGAGCCCATCGAGGCTGAAATTCCATTTCAATGCCTTTTCCCCGCACTATCCTCATATCCCCTTATGTCATTGGTATTTAGAAATCTGTCAATCTCTACTTTAAACATACTCAATGACTGAGCTTCCACAGCCCTTTGGGGTAGAGAATTCCAAAGATTCACAACCCTCTGAGTAAATAAATTTTTCTTCATCTTTGTCCTAAGTGGTTTCCCCCTTATTTTGAAATTGTGTCCCCTGGTTCTAGACACCCCAACCAGGGGAAACATCTTAGCTGCATCTACCCTGTCTATCCCTTTAAGTATTTTGTAGGTTTCAATGAGATCACCTCTCATTCAGGCCCAGTTTCCCCAATCTCTCTCCATAGGACAGTTCCACCATCCCAGGAACAAGTCTGGTGAACCTTCATTGCACTCACTCCCTCTCTGGCAATAATATCCTTCCTAAGGTAAGGGGACCAAAACTGCACACAGTACTCCAGGTGCGGTCTAACCAAGATTCTATACAATTGAAGCAAATCCTCTTGCGATAAAGGCTAACATACCATGAGCCGCCTTAATTGCTAGCTGCACCTGCATGTTGGCTTTCAGTGACTTATTGACAAGGACATCCAGATCCCTTTGTACATCTACACTTTTTAGTCTCTTACCATTTAAGAAATACTCTGCACATTTGTTCCTCCTACCAAAGTGGTAACCTCACATTTTTCCACATTATATTCCATCTGCCACATTCTTGCTCACTCACTACACCTGTCCAAGTCCCCTTGAAGCTGCTTTGCATCTTCCTCACAACACACATTCCCACCTAATTTTGTGTCATTTGTGAACTTGGAAATATTACATTTGGTCCCCACATCCAAATCATTGATGTATATTGTGAATAGCTGGGGCCCAAGCACTGATCCTTGTGGTACCCCACTAGTCACAGCCTGACAACGTGCGAATGACCCCTTTATTCCTACTCTGCTTTCTGCCTGTTAACCAATCCTTAGTCCATGCCAGTATATTACCTCCTATCCCATGTGCTTTAATTCTGCTAACCAACCTCCTGTGGGGGACTTTATCAAAAGCCTTCTGAAAATCCAAGTATACTATGTCCACCGACCCCACCCCCTTATCAATTCTGTTAGTAACATCCTCAAAAAACTACAAGAAGTTAGTCAAACATGATTTCCATTCATAAATCCATGTTGATTTATGCCCAATCGGATTGATTATTATCCAAATGTCCATTTATCACATTCTTTAGAATAGATTCTAGCATTTTCCCAACAACTGATGTAAGGCTAACAGGTCTGTAATTCCCTGTTTTCTCTCTCCCTCCCTTAAATAATGGGGTGACATTTGCTACCTGCCAATCTGTAGGAACCGCTCCAGAATCTATAGAATTTTGGAAGATGATCACCAATGCATCCACTATCTTCTCCATAGTTACCTCTTTCAACACTCTGGGATGTAGAATATCAGATTCTGGGGATTTATAAACCTTCAGCCCCATTAATTTCTCCAATACAACCTTCAACTGTTGCAATGTTGGAAATGTTTGCAATGTAGGTGGTGACGGGAGGGTGGAAATAGTTTCTGGTAGAATAACACTGGGCTAAACATTTGAGGATAGGCTTATATTCCCTTCTGTGTAGAAGATTGGAGAGTAATCAAGTTGAGGTATTTATGTTGATTTTAAAGGATTTAATAGGGTAGATAGAGAAAAACTATTTCCTCTGGGGGATTTCCGAACAAAGGGGCAGAATATTAAAATTGGAGCTTATGCCTTTTGGGATGATGTCGGGAGGCACTACTTCACACACCAAGTACTGGAAGTCTGGAACTCTGTTCCCGGAAAAAAGCTGTTGAAACTGGAGGTCATTTGGAAATGTTAAAACTGTGATCGATAGGCTTTTGTTAAGTAAGGCTATTGAGGCTTCCAGAACTAAGGCGAGTAGATAGTTAAGATCTGGATTAGCCACTATCTAATTGAATGGTGGAAGAGAACAGGCTTGAGGGGATGAATGGCCCACTCCTGTCCTAATTTTTTAATGAGCTGATCCCAATGATGACACTGAGAAGTGAATTTGATGAAGGGACAATCTTTGTACAGCAGGGCTGTCTAAACTAAAACCAGTGCTCTTCCGCCCCCTCCACCACCCGCACCCCCCCACCCCCGCCCCGGCTAGGCCCTAAGCTCTGGAATTCCCTCCATAAACCTTTCCACTTCGTTTTCTCCTTTTAAGACGACCCTTAAAATGCAAGCTTTCGGTCACACGTCCTAATATCTCCTCATGTGGCTTGGTGTCGCATTTGTTTGCTCCTGAGAATTTCCTACTCAATTAAAAGGTGCTATGTAAATGCAAGTTGTTGTATTTGAAGATACACACCGCCTTTCCCTGTTTCTGTTTCAATAAAAGCGCTCTTGACTTTGGCTGTGTCCTCGTGCTGCTTGTCGATGCAGTAAGTTTCAGGAGATGCCATGCTTTTTCAAAATGTCTCGTGTTCCCATTATGTTGCAGGAACTCAATGGACAAACCAAAGAACTGTGCCCTCGGCTGTGCTGTATGAAGAAGTGCCAAAATGGCTACGGCTTTAACCTTCACAGTGAGAAAGCAAAGCCAGGGCAGTACATCCGATCAGTCGATCCAGACTCCTGCGCCGCTAAAGCTGGCCTCTGTGCTCAGGACAGAGTTGTGGAGGTAACAAAACTATTTCTAAATGCTAAGTAATTCTCAGTTACTGAAGCTTTTTTTTTAAAAAAAAAAAATGTTTCCAACGCCACTTCTTTAGCATTATTTGTACAGGAATCAGCAAAACCCAGACCAAGCTTGTCTCAAATGTAATAATGGAGTCTGTGATAATCGCCACAGTTGAACTTGTAAGTGAAAGGGAATCTGCTGCCATGATATGGTCCTTAATACTTTACTGCAGTTGTACACAATGTAGTTCCTGGTCATTACTTTGACTATGTGTGGAGAGATAGTATCATCAAGTCTCTAAGCTAGCAATCGGTAACTGCAGTAAGGACAACTAACTGGACAATGGAATATATAATCAAGAGGGTTGTAACACATATCCTCATAGCTCATACTGACCATAGGTATGATCATACCTATAGCACTATGTACAATTCTTGTCACTGAACGAGAGCTCAAACATAAAATGGGCACTTGAGCAAGGCATCCAGTGCCTTTATCACTGTACCCCAAAAGGGAGTCAGTGCCTACAGCAGATGAGAAAATCAACAAGGCAGATAGTAGTTCTGTTGTGTTTAATTATTGTATAGGATTAATATCCCGTTAACATAGAATCTTACAGCACAGAAGGAGGCCATTCAGCCCACTGTGCTAGCTCTTTGAAAGAGCTATCCAATTAGTCCCACTCCCCTGCTCTTTCCCCATAGCTCAAGTGTATATATATTCAATTTCCTTTTGAAAGTTACTATTGAATCTACTTCCACCCCCTTTCAGGCAGCGCATTCCAGATCATAACATGCTGCATTTCAAAAAAAGAAACTCCTTATCTCTTCTTTGGTTCTTTTGACAGTTGTCTTAAAATGTTTTACCATTTGTGTGAGAGCATAATATTTACAGGGGTTCTCCATGCGGAAACTGAAAATCTGGTAATCGGCAATGCTTTCCTTGAAACTGCAAGTGATTCAGTCACTGGCAGCTCCTAATTAGTTGCATTTCAAAAAGATGACTATTGCATTCACTGTTCCCACTGGTCCCTTTAGCAGAGTTGGGATCTAATAAGTGGCCTGGAAGAATCATACATTTATCTGTCGTCTCGTTGCAGGTGAATGGTGTGAATATCGAGGGGAAGAAGCATAATGAAGTTGTAGCTCATATCAAAGCCAGTGAAGAAGAGGCCAGGCTGCTGGTGGTGGATCCGGAAACGGATCAGTACTTCAAGAAACTGGGAATAACTCCAAATGAATCACATCTGAAAGGTGGGAATTGGCTCTAAACTTTTAGTCCAGTGCTAAGGAAATGGTGTTCTTCATTCTGTTATTTGAAGGGGCTGATCCTGAACTTCTGGCTCCACTTAAGTCCCGACTGTCCTCCTCTTTGGGCACTAGGTGTGGAGCGTTGATGCCGGCAACTCGGTGGATCTCTTCATGACTGCTCCTGCGGGGCAGGCTGGCCAAGATGGCCATCCACAGGTCCAGGATGAACGCAGGCCGCAGAGAGTGGGGGGTCATTGGCTGCCTGCTGCTCTTCTGCAGTCTTATTTTCGCTCCCCCTGCACCCCCCCCCACCCCTTAATTTGGCTCTGCCTCCTATGACTGGTGGACATATTGGATATGGGCGACCATATTAACTTTATAAGTTTCCTTTATTTTACAGGGTTTTTTTTTTATTCGCTGTGTCCCTCTACAAAGGGGACAGTTTTGTTCAGTATTTGTTTAATGGTACTGGGGGTGCCCTTATTGTTTGTTTTAAGTAAAGTAACTCCCAAGAATTGGATACTGACACAGACCTTTGCTGTTGATTCATACCTTCCCTCCTGTTCATTTCTGATTGGCTCAACTTTGAGCCAATCATCAAACTGTGATGGCATTACAGGAAGTTAGCCCAACAGGAAGTGCTTGCTGGAGGTGGTACTTTTAATATGTTGCCCACAGTGCCCGACCAATCAGATTACAGAATTGTCCCTCAACCAGTTACGTAAATCACTATCCACCAGCTGATTGGCTGATCCTGCTAATTGATTTTCGTGAGGTGAGCGTCAGTGAGCATCCCATCTATACTTTGCCCCAATTCAAAGTCAGTTTATCCCTTGCCTCACCGTGTGCAATAGCACAGTACACATTAAAACATGCAGCTATTGTTTGGAAATTAGGTTGAGTTGGAAGGGTAGCTGTTTTATATTGAAGTATTGGAAATTCCATTTGCTCTCTAGGGGTCTTGAGGACAGAATCTGTCTGACGTTTAGTTCAGTACTGGCAGGGTAGAGACTATGATCAGTGGACTTTGATCCTGCAGTTGGTGTTTTTGTGTTTTTTATTTGGGTTGTTTGGGGAGGTTTCAGTGCCGTTTATACGGCATTTCGCCCTTTGGGATTGGAGATCTACCGTGTTGTTTTCCTGTTGGTTGGGGTTTTAATGCCTGTCCCAGGACAGTTTCAAGTGGAAAATGGCTGCAACCAACACCAGAGCTTCAGGCCACTGGGTGTGTCAGGCCACTGGGTGTGTAAGGCCACTGGGTGTGTAACACCGTTAGGGTGGCGGTGAAAGATAGCGAAGGAGGTGCACCCATCGACCGCGCCTTCATTAAGAAAATCCTGATTGAACGCTATGAATTCCAAGCTGCAGACATCATCTGCCTGCAAGATTTTCCCAGTAGTGGATATTTCGATGTGACGTTCAAGAATGTGGCGGGATGCATCAAATTCCTGAAAGTGTTCAAGGAGAGGGGAAACCGGGCGCTGCTATCAATCCTCACGGCGGAGCCACTCTTCATGTTGCTGGAACCGGGTGATGACAATTCACCTCTACAACCCCCATGTTCTTGTCATCTACGTGCTCACTTTCCTCGCCAGGTACATCGAGGTGGCTGGGAGCAGCACCGAGGTCAAGGACCCCTTTGGGATTTGGACCAGCAAGCGGCAGGTCAAGGAGACCTTGAAAGTTGACACCAATGGAGCCATCATCCATCCTCCCTCCAGCTTCGCTGTCTGGGGAAGTCGAGACTTCTTTGTCTACGCGGGGCAGCCCAGAGTTACAGACCTGCGCCAAATCTGGTCATGTGGCGGCCAACTGCAGGACAGTCATCTGCAAACAGGAAGGCCATCAGACGAAGGACTGTAAGCAGAGTAAAGTGCTGCAACCTTTGTGGTGGGGCAGGCCACCTCTACAAGACCTGCTCCAAGCGCTGCCTCAGTTACACACAGGTGGCAAGGTCCAAGAAATGGTTGGAGGAAGGAACGCTAACGCGCCTTGTGCTGCAAAGGAGACCAGCAACCCCCCCCCACAGCAAGGAAAATCCATCTGAGGAAAGGGGAGGCAGGGAGGGAGCCAGCGACCCAAAACTTACCCCATGCCCAGAAACTACTCCTCAACACACAATCAATGGAAGAGGAGGCAGCGGTGGGACAATCGGATGAGTGGCAACTGGTCAAAAGGAAAACCACAAAGAAGAAGTCCCAAAAAAAGGAACAATTCACCACCCAGACCAGTGGCAAGAGGAGGCTACCGTCTGAGATGGTCTATGGCAGCTGCTCCTCATTGGACGAGGAAGGGCCGGAAAGACGGCGCATGCAAAAGAAGCGGCAGAATGCAAGGGAGCTGGAAGAGAAAGCCCCCCAGCTCCGTGGCACTGGAAGCAGCAATGGGCCCAGCGCACCCCAACCTCTGAGCGCTGAGTCCAGCGAGATGCCCAGCACACTCCAGCTCCAAGAAACCGGGAGCAGTAGTGTCCTCAAGGAGGAATAGAGGGGAAAGACACTACCAGCAGAGGACAGCCCAAACCTTTGCTGCCTACAAGACCGCCCCTGCCCCCGTGAGTGATCAGAAGGGTTTTCTGAGACCAACGAATGTGCAACAGCTTGTGCACACTATGGGTATGCAGGAACATCCCAAGGACTGGGATTGGTAAGGACACCTGGCTTTAAATCAGCTTGAAGATTGCTTCCATTAACGTGCATTGTGTTAAACCCACTACGCGATGTGTTTCAACCTTGGACTACCTCGCCAAGATCAAAGCCGACCTACTGTTTCTGCAGGAGTGTGGAATACCGCACCTCAGCACTTACAGGCAATGTTCGCGATGGTGGTCCCGCGGGCCATCGATCTGGTCAGGGCGAAATGATTCCTGTTCCTCCGGCCTGGGTATTCTGCTGCGGGGAGGCAATTTCACCACCTCCAAAGTTCAGGAGGTGGTGGGCAGTTGCCTCCTTGTAGCAGACGTAATGTACAGCAATGCTCTCCTCTGGTTAATCAATGTATATGCCCCAGTCCAATACAGCGAGCGGCTGACCATCCTCCAGCAGCTCCTTCTGCTGCTGGCTACGTCCAGACCAGTCATTCTAGGCGGTGGCTTTTAACTGAATCGTCGATGCAGCTGGACGATCCGGCAGTGATGACAGCAAACTGGACGCTACGTCCAGATTCCTAATGGAAACAGTAAAAGATGCCAAACTGCACGATGTCCTCAGCAAACCTGCAGACGGAGCGCAGTTTAGATACACATGGTCAAGATTGGACGGGTCTGCCCGTTCCAGGATTGACTTCCTGTTTGTGTCCCGTGCTTTCATGGTCTGATCCACCGACGTCAAGTTCTTCTCTGACCACTGCCTCTTACTGGCCGACTGTCACTTACAGGACGACCAGTGGGTTGGCAGGGGGACATGGAAGCTGACTGTAAGACTGCTGACCCCAGAGAACATTGAGGAGCTCAAAAGGGATTACAAAGGTTGGAGAACCGTGAAACCCCTCTTTGAGTCTCTGGCGCACTGGTTGGAAGTGATCAAGGAGAACATCAAGAGGTTCTTTATCCTCAAAGCTGTTCAGAGGGCGAGAAAGAGACTGAGGGAAATGTCCCGACTCCAGAAAAGAATGCAGAATCTGCTCCGGCTGCAGTCGATTAGGGTGGAGGTCAAGGAGGATCTCCAAGAGGTGAACAGCCAGCAGGCCTCGCTCTTTGCCACGGAGGCCTCCAAGATCATCTTCCGGTCCAGAGTCCACTCTGTTGAGCAGGATGAGATGTGCTCGCGTTTCTTCTTCCAAAAGGTACACAGAGAGAGCTCTGTGATCAGCAGCCTGAAGGAAGAGGACGGCTCGGTAACGTCTTCGCAGTCCAACATACTAAGGATCAGCAAATCCTTTTACGCTGGGCTGTACGACGTGAAGCCCATGGACAGCACAGCCTCCCAGTCCTTCCTGTTATCTATCACGGAGGTCTTAGGATGACAGTACACGGGAGAGTCTGGACAAACCGCTAAGTCTGGATCAGCTGACCAAGGCCGTCGGGTCCTTCGAGACAAGTAAAACTCCCGGAAGCAATGGCTTACTGGTTGAGTTGTATTCGACTCTGTGGGACTAGGTTCGTCCGGACCTGCTGGAAGTATACAAGAGTATGCTTCTGGCCAGCAGCATGTCTGAATCCATGAGGAAAGGCATCATCACTCTCATCTACAAGCGGAAGAGGGAGAGGGCGGAAATCAGAAATTGGCGGCCCATCTCACTGTTTAATGTAGACTACAGGATTCTGTCCGAAGTCATCGCCAGTCGGGTCAAGTCTGCTTTTGGAGTTGGTGATTAACCCCGATCAGACCTGTACTGTACCCGGCAGGTAGGTCTCTGATAGGTGAGCGTATCCCTGAGTAGCGCGAGACTATGTACAGGACAGGGAGGTGGACACCTGCTTCATCAGCTTGGACCAGGAGGAGGCTTTTGACAGGATATCGCACACATACATGATGGGCGTGCTCTGCAAAATGGGGTATGGGGAGGGAATCTGCAATCTGCTCTACACAAACATCAGTAGCGCAGTCTCAATCAATGGGTGGGAATCAGAAAGTTCCCCGGTCCAATCTGGAGTCAGACAGGGCTGTCCCCTCTCCCCGTCTTGTTTGTTTGCTGTATTGAACCTTTTGCTGAGTCCATTAGGAAGGATGCGGGCATAAGAGCGGTGACAATCCCAGGCAGCGGAGGCACTCGAGCCTCCCTGTACATGGATGATGTCGCTGTCTTCTGCTCGGATCCGTTATCCGTTCACAGGCTGATGAGCATCTGCGACCAGTTCGAACTGGCCTCGGGAGCCAAGGTTAACCACGGAAAGAGTGAGGCGATGTCCTTTGGGAACTGGGCTGACCGATCCTTTGTCCCCTTCATCGTCGGGTCAGATTATCTGAAGATGCTGGGGATATGGTTCGGAAGAGACGGGGCGTGCTCCAAAACCTGGAAGGAGCGAGTAGCCAAGGTACACCATAAATGGAGCATGTTTGAGCAGTGTTCTCTCTCCATTGTGGGTAAGAATCTGGTCATCAGATGCGAGGCGCTCACATTGTTCCTGTACGTGGTGCAGGTCTGGCCCATACCCCACTCCTGTGCCGTGGTGGTCACCCGAGCCATTTTCGCTTTATCTGGAGTTCCAAAATGGACCGGGTCCGGTGGGACATGATGTTTAAACCTCTGGATAAAGGGGGAAAAAACGTACCCAATGTCGCCCTCATCCTGATGACCACATTTGTGTGCGGCTGCATCAAGCTGTGCATAGAACCCCAGTATGCAAACACCAAGTGCCAGTATGTGCTGAGGTTCTTTCTGTCCCCGGTGTTGCAAAGGATGGGCCTGGACACATTGCCGTGGAACGCTCCATCCAGTTGGTCCGTGCCGTATCACCTATCCTTCGTGGAAAAGTTTGTGCAGAAAAACACCTTTGACCACAAATCCATCAGGCAGTGTTCTGCACGGAATGTCCTCAAGGCCCTGCGGGGAAAGGAGATGGTGGGACCCTGTCGGATGGCTCCCCGCACAGACTGCCAAAGTCATTTCGCAGAATGCCTCATCACCAGAACTTTCAAACAAGCACCAAGACGTAGCTTAAAAGCAAAATACTGCGGATGCTGGAAATCTGAAATAAAACCCAGAAATGCTGGAAATTCTCAGCAGGTCTGGCAGCATCTGTGGAGAGAAAGAAGCAGAGTTAACGTTTCGGGTCAGTGACCACCCCCCCCCCCCCCCCCCAAATATTTGCCAGTTCTGAAGAAGGGTCACTGACCTGAAACGTTAACTCTGCTTCTCTCCACAGATGCTGCCAGACCTGCTGAGTATTTCCAGCATTTCTTGTTTTTATTATCCAAGACGTAGCTTGGCTGGTGGTGAGAAGGGCCCTCCCCGTCAGATCCTTCCTGTACGCACGGAATCTTACTGTCTCTGCATGCTGCCCTCGAGGTGGCTGTGGTGGGAAAGAGACTGTTGACCACTTCCTTCTGGAGGTGTTGAAAGACTTGCAGTGGTTTTTATCGAGGTTCATCCCGAGCAGCTCGGTAACACAGGAGCTCTACGGTCAGTTCCCAGGGACGTACACTGAGATAAACATCAACTGCTGCTGGAGGACCATCAACTCAGTGAAAGATGCTCTTTGGTCTGCCCGAAACTTGCTGGTCCATGACCGGGTGTTGCAGACTGGCACATTCCAAGGTCCAGGACTACGTGCTGAGGGACGCACTAAAGCTTGGGGCAGCCGCAGCAAAGGCTCAATGGGGAAAGACCACTATGTAAAGTCCTCCCGCCACAGTGAACTGAGGGGCTGGAATCTGTGTAAAAACCCCTCGCACTGCATGCACCAAAATGCTTTTTACTATGTAATGCCAATGTACATTGCATTTAAAATAGAATGTCAGGAATTGTGAGGCACATCATGGATCCGAGAAATCTGATCTCTATTGTACTTGCCGAAATGTGGAATTTGAACTGTTTTGTAATCTATTTTTGCAATTTTTAAATGAATAAAGTATATATTTGAAAAAAAGTACTGAGGGAGTGCTGCACTGTCGCAGGGCCTGTCTTTCGGATGGGACGCTAAACTGCGCTCTCAGGTGGATCCCACAGTGCAATTTTAAAGAAGAGCAGGGCAGTTCTCCCTGTTGTCTTGGCCAATGTGGTTTGAGGAATAAATATCACTAAAATAAATTATTTGGTCATTATTGCATTGCTGTTTGTGGGAGCTTGCTGTGTGCAAATTAGCTGCTGTGTTTCCTACACTACAACAGCGACTACAAAAGTTCTTCATTGGCTGTAAAGCTCTGAGTCTAAGATCGTGAAAGGCTTTATATAAATGTAAGTCTTTCTTTCTATTATGGGAACATGAATTATTAAAATTTATTCTCTATTTCCCCAGTCTGTTCACTGAGCTGAATAAAATATTATTCAACTTTGGGCATCAGTATCATATCAAGCACTCCCAGGTCTGGTAACATACAGAGTAAAGCCTCCTCAGCATTGTCCCAGAAACCTGCCTTCCTCAGCCTCAGATTTCCTGCTTACCTCTCCCATCCTAAAGTATATCAGTTTCCGGCTGAGTTTAGTGTCGCATCCAAAAGATGGCACCCCTGACACTGGCCATTGTTATGGCCTCCGAGTGTGCTTGCTATATTATGGACTGTTCCCACTGGAAACTGGATTAACATAGCCAAACCTCAACCCCACATTCTTCTTCCACCTTAGTTGTTAGTTGAATCTTGAGTGGTGCGCATCAAGAAGAGTGGTTTCATTGGTGAGGAATGGAATTTGTTTCACTTATTAATGCACTGTCTGAAATGAGCTCTCCCCAAACAGCCATGGTGGGTTTTAGATGTGCTGTCATGCTGTGTTGGCCCAATAGTCATTGCTCGGCGCAGCAGGTCTACTTGAACTGGTGTGCTATCTGTAATGCTCAGATAATCTACTCGACTGACCCAAGGCTTTGTGCCTTCTTGGCAGAAGCTAGCCAAATATGCTTAACTCATGACCCCTTGTAGTTTCTAGAATCATGGAGACTTACAGTACAGAAGGAGGCCATTCAGCCCATTGTGCTTGTGCTGGTTCTTTGAAAGAACAGTCATGCTTAGTCCCGCACCCCTGCTCTTTGTCCTTAACCTGTAAGTTCCTCAGCCTCAAGTACCTGTCCAACTCCCTTTTAAAATTATTTATGGAATCCGCTTCCACCACCTTTTCAGCTAGAGTGTTCCAGATCCCGACAACTCTGTGTAAAACAATTTCTTCTCGTTTTCCCCTCTAGATCTTTTGACAATTATTTTAAATCTATGACCTCTGGTTATTGACCCACTTGCTGGAGGGAATATTGTTTCTCCATCAATTCTATCAAAAGTGGAAGTATCTTTCTCCTTACTATTCTGAGCCAAAAAGGATGGCCCTAGAAATGAAAGGCCAGAGTACAGAATACACCATGGCACCTCATCACCTCTGGTACATATTCTTGATACCTAGTGACTACGTGGTGACTTTCATGCAAGGAGGTTAATTTTCTGTGACCCATTGCCACAGGTTTAATGAAAAGTAGTCGAATACCCATTATTAGGAAATTCTACATTCAATCTATAATGAATAATCTTTAAGATGATTCTGCTAACTACATGTGTTGGGTTTTATATTTGTGTAACACTAATACGGAAACAATTTTAAAGGCAATCGTCAACCAAAAAATATGTTAAACAGATGTACCGGTTTGAGTCAAATCGGGATTCTCAGAAGTTTGTGGGTTCGAGTCCTTTACCAGAGATATTTGAGCTCATAATTTAAGCTGACACGCTGGTGCAGCATTGAGAAAGTGCTGCATTGTTGGAGATGCTGTCTTTGGAAGAGATGTTGAACCCTGCCTGCCTGCTCAGATGAGCTTTAAAAGCTCTCGTGGCAAGATTTGAAGAGCAGGGAATTCTGTCAGTGTGCTAGTCAACACTTTTCCCTCCGTCGTTGTTGCTGCAAAGAATTAATTGGTCGTTCATCTCATTGCTGCTTGTGGGATCTTGCTGTGTGCAAAATGTTCACCGCACTAGTCTGTGAAACAGCGATCACTGTGCTTGAAAAGTAGTTTGCTGTATGTAAGACGCTTCTGAGTGCAATACAAAGGCTCTGTTTGAGTGACATTGTCCAACTGGTTCGGTACTTGTGATGAGGTTGAGGTTGGACAGAGTACAAGGAGCTCTATCAGGTTCTCAATACTCACTAAGACTGATGTGGCAGGAATGCTAGACACTGATATCAGACACAAAAAGTGGACGAGTAGTCCTTCAGTGCGGACATCCTCACCTTCAACAGCATGGAAAACAATTGGGACACATGAAGGAAGAAAATTCCGCCTCCAAAAATAACTTCCTGGAGTTGCATGGTACCTTTTTTAAGCTGAATTGGTACTTCCAACTCACTGGTTTTATTTCTTATCTTGCATGCAGAACTCCTCTTAGAACAGAGAAGGTGTAGGGGAGATTTAATAGCGCCTGTCAAAATCAACCAGAGGTGACAGATTTATGATAATTGGCAAAAGAACCAGAGGGGAGGATTTTTTTTTTTCTTACACAGCGAGTTGTTGTGATCTGGAATGCGCTGCCTGAAAGGGCAGATTTCAATAGTAACTTTCAATAGGGAATAGGACAAATACTTGAAGAGGGGAAAGAACAAGGGAGTGGGATTAATTGGATAGCTCTATCTAAGAGCCAGCATGATGGGCCGAATAACCTCCTTTTGTGCTTTAATTCTACGATTCTAAAAGAGGGACATCTTTTCAGGTCAATTTTTGAAACAAAGGATTAGGAAGTGAAGAACAGATTGACTTGAGGTGTACGTACGAAATGTCCTGCCTTTTTTAAAAACAAAACAAAAAGCACCACACGTTGTATTGTGTTTGTATGGCAGAGCTCTCTCCATAATAAAAGGTGATATTGAGGACAGTTGAGTTGCCATCAAACAGTGCTGCTACCAGTAAAGCTACAGATGCCTTTATCCATTTGAATCACTATTTTTTTTTTATTTTGTTCAATTCTGACTCTGACCTGGCATTCCATGATCACTGTTATCTTTGGGCACTCTTGGGATCTCTCTGTTCATTTGCATTAAGCTGCTGCTGTATGTTGATTGTCGCTTCATCCTTTGTGTAGGTAACTGAACGGACTGACATTGGAAAGGTTAGGAGCTGTAGACGCAGCATTTCTGGGAAGCCTAATTGAATTCACCATTTTAGAACTTGTGTGTCTGGAATTTAGAAATGTACAATTTTACGCAGTGCCCCGCAATTGCCAAGAATGGAGTTGAGGATGACATTGCACTTTGAAGCTTCCAGCCCGAAGCCAAAAAGGATTTTTAATCCAACACTGCTCACTCTGTGGGAACTGGAGTCCCTGAGGTGAATGCAGTCATTAACTCCAGCTCATGGCACAGTGTTTTACAATAAAATTCTTGAAATAATTGGGATTCAATTTAATTTTGCTTAGTTTTCTAAGAACACATTTTTAGTTAAATGAGTTACCATCTCAAGCCAAACTCAGTACTACTTGAGCTCATTTTCACTGCCTGCAAGACTTTGCAGTGTTTGAGCATTGCACGTGGTCTGTGTAGTAATTCACAGGGTATGTTGTAATGCATCAAATCGCATCAAGCCATTGATAAATGCCGTTATCAGGAAAGCTGGTCGGGAGGAGTTAGTGATCTTGGGTGAAGCAATTAAATAGGCCCTCAGTGAGGCAATATTTAACCCAGGGCCTTTCAGGGTCTTATCAAACTCTGCAGCTCCAAGATAGTTTCCACAACAATGTCAACATTTATCACTGGAACAATGCTTGTTTGTTCAATCTAATAGTTTTCACACCATGGTAGCTGCACACAGTACATCAGGTTTATTGAATTCAATTTGACAACTTGCCATAGTGGGACTTGAACTTGCGGAATTTTGATGGGAGTTCACCTAATTTCCCACTGAATGTACGATGAGATTAAAGAACGTCCATGGAGTTTCTACCCCCTGATCTCTGGGTTGTTAATCCCATACTATAATCATTACAATAATGTACCTAATAATTTATTGCTTTCTTGTTGAGGTAAACAGGTATATTTTCAGCTCCCTTTGGCAGGTCAGCTTCTCAGTAATGCTGTAACGATTCATGAAATCTGGGTCAATTAATATGAAGGGTACTTTGGAACACTGTTTGAATGTTTGAGAATTTTCTTCAATTCCATCTTATTTTATTATTCTCTCCTTTTCAGGTCCTTTGCCGCAGCCACTGGCAAATGGATCTCCACGAACACAGGTGAGTAATGACTGGGTCGACGGGATGTTTGATGTCTGAAGCAAGTGCAATTCTAACTCCGTAATTTATAAGGAATTATTGTGAATGAAAAATTCTTCTCCAGTTCCGTTTCTCCCACTTTAAATTCAGAAGATGTTCTTACATGGGATGACATAGGATATATAGCACAGAAACAGGCTATTCGGCCCAACCAATCCATTCTGGCATTTATGCGCCACTCGAGCCTCCTCCGGTCTTTCCTGATCTAACCCTATCAGCATAACCCTCTATTCCCTTCTCCCTCAAATGCTTATCTAGCCTGCCATAAATGTATCTATACTGGTCACTTCAGCCACTCCCAGTGGCAGTGAGTTCTACATTTTCATCATTCTCTGGGTAAAGAGGTTTCTTCTGAATTCCCTATTGGATTTCTTTGTGGTTATGTTATATTGATGGCCTCTAGTTACGTTCTTCCCCACAAGTGGAAACATTCTCTCTGTATCTGCTCAATCAAAACCTTTCATAATTTGAAAGACCTCTATTAGGTCACCCCTTAGCTATAGATCAGAATAAAGCTCTATAACCATGGAAGTAGTCAGAGATTTCATAACGATGCAGTATACAGTACTCTCCATGATCATGAGAGAGTGCCATTCAGAGGTAGTATACGTGGAGGAGTAAGGGTAACAACTTGCCTTCACCATCAACAGTACTTCTATAGCTTTCACAAACCGTGCAAGTGAGATCAGAAACGAAATGTGGAGGGGGATCATTTTGACTTTGGCCAAGTATAAAATGGACGCTGGTTATTACCAGGTGAGAAAGCTGTCTAGGGCTCTCTCTCAGCCTTCACCTGGTCTTACCGTAGCAGGGTTTAATTTTAAACACACTGTGTTTTTAGCTCCCCCTTGGTGAATCCTTGTTCACCACTTTCCAATTATAAGGCAAAGAAACCAGCACACACAGGTTTTCTTGAGTTTAAAGAAGAAAAGTTGAAATTTATTAAACTTGAACTTAAACTCAAACTCGGTTGCCACCCACAGATACACAACGCGCCCAAGTTAGCATGCATACGCGATACACACATGCAAATAGAGACAGAAAAGAGCAGAAGAAAAATAAAGTGGAAAAATTTGAGGCAACATCTGAAGAGTTTTTGTTACGGTTCTTCGAGCTCACTGTAGAGTCCTTGATTGTAGGTAGATCTTGCTTTTCATTGGGGCCCAGTATTCTTCTTAAATCTTGTCTGCTGTAGAAGACCTTTCTCTCTTGGGGCTCATGTGTCTTCAGATTCAGAGGCTTGTGAGAAAGAGATGGGAGCAGACAGGAGAGAGATCTTCTCAGTCCAAGAGCAAACAATCTTTCAGAGTTCAAACTCTCTGTGACCAGATTAAAAGAAAACCCTGGAACAACCAGTTAGTTATGTGACCAGCTGGTCTAACCAGTCCTGGCCGTTGTGGATTGTATCCTCCTTAGCAGGCCCTGGAATGCACTTCCTCACCTTCGATGTCTGGTAGTATGTAATTTTTTTTCCAGCCATGGCTGCTCTGTTTAGCAAGTCATTTCCTCACTCCAACAACAGAAGGGTCACTGACCTGAAATGTTAACTGTGCTTTAAATAAATAAATAAATGGAGATACAGCACTGAAACAGGCCCTTCGGCCCACTGAGTCTGTGCCGACCAACAACAATTTATACTAACCCTACAGTAATCCCATATTCCCTATCACCTACCTACACTAGGGGCAATTTACAATGGCCAATTTACCTATCACCTGCAAGTCTTTGGCTGTGGGAGGAAACTGGAGCACCCGGCGAAAACCCACGCAGACACAGGGAGAACTTGCAAACTCTGCACAGGCAGTACCCAGAATCGAACCCGGGTCCCTGGAGCTGTGAGGCTGCAGTGCTAACCACTGCACCACTGTGCCGCCCCATTCTCCACAGATGCTGCCAGACCTGCTGAGTATTTCCAGCATTTCTTGTTTTTATTTCATATTTCCAGCATCTACAGTATTTTGTTTTTCTCTTAGTTAAAAAAAATCAATGTTTGTGACAAAATTAATGTGCCTTATTCTTGGCAGGTGGGGGCCTAGCATTACAATGTTTTTGATTCAATTCAATAGAAATGGAAATGGGGAGAGATGTACAATAGGCGGATGAATCTCTCTTACCTGTTCATCGCCCAAAATCAAATGTTACCACCAAGATTTCCATGCTAAATACTATGTATTCAATTGGAGACCACCTTTGTCCAACTAAGCCACACACTGGCCAGGATTTTACAGGCCCCTCCTGAGATGGGGTCAGAGGCAGGGGTGGGGGAGCACAGAGAATCTCGACGGAGAGAAGTGGGACGGAGGACCCATCGCCTCCCCATCGCCCAGTGATCTTTCCAGGGACGGGATAGGCCGACAACGACCTTCCTGCCCAGAGGCCAATTGAGGCCCTTGAGTGACCTCTTAGCCTCTTCCCATCACTGCTGGGATCTTACCAGCAGCGGGGATGGGGGACTCTGCCACACAGGGCGGGTGCCTTGTAAAACATGGCACTATCCCTGTGGGATTGGGGGTGGTCCCTCCGTCATGGGCAATTTGTAGCCCACGGAGGACTCCCACCGGGAATAACTTTACCCCCACCCCCCCTCCCCCGGAACCCCTCTGCCCCCGGACTGAACAATCAGCCCCTCACCAGTGCCTTCCGTCAGGCCTTGACAACCGTGCCTCACCTACCTCTGTTCTGGGGTTCTGGGCCTGGGTACGAGGCATCTACAGTACCGACAACGGCCACCGCTCCCTGTGGCGCTGCCTATACTGCTGAGCTGCTGGCCCTCTGGTCGGCTGCTCTTGGAGGTGGGATCCCGTCTTTAAAGGGACAGGGAGCCCGCCTCCTGAAACTTTGATTTGAAAAAAACCAGAGGATCGCTCATTTACTAGGTTGGAGGGAAGGGGCAGGGGTGGGGGCACAAAAAGGCAGAGGTGGGGTTTCCCACACCTGGCGCCTGGAACCCTGTCTCCAGCACAAATCCAGCCCAATGTGTGTATGAAAAAAAAAGCAAGTAAATGTTCCGTCATTCTTTCTTGGTGCAGAAAAGAAAGCCTTAGTTTTCAAAAGGTAAACCCAACAGACCATATGTTGTTCTCTGAAACAATATACAAGTAAAGCAAATAGGAATTCTGTGAATGTAAGTATATCCAGCATTGAGGAACAGTGCCAGTTACACTGACTGGTAGAACTGGACAGTAAAATCGCACTTGGATTCCAATCCAGATTCCAATGAGAAATAGCTCAGAATTGATCAGGGCCATGGGGGAAATGCTGAGGGAGTGGGAATAATTGGATGGCTCTAATAAAGAGCCAGCACAGGAATGTGGTCCGAATGGCCTCCTTTGGTGCTGCAGAATTCTGAAGCTCCTCCTCTAACATCCTGACTTGGAAAGTGAGCAACTGAGAAGGAACAATCAGAAACTGCCTTCCATACATTCCCTCTCCTCACCAGTGCTCTGTGCCTCACTAACACCTCCTCAACCTAAGTAAGTTCTTCATATTGACAGTTAGTTGCAATCCAGATGATAGTTGATTTAGTCTAAAATTCTAATGTTCATCACGTCAGAGAGTTAATCATTCTTGCCTGGGGCAACTTCAAATCCAGTCAGCAGGTGACGGAAAGTTGGGTACTTGTTGGTCCTGTGGTATGCTCCTCTGTGAGGTCAGAGTATAGACTAGGTACAGCTTGTGGATCGCAGGGGTCAAGACCCACTCTTGGAGCCCTCAGCCAATGAGACATATGCTGGTTTATCTTCAATAATAGGAGATTATGATGAGAGCCTTGGGTAGCAAATAGCATTATATATTTATTTACTACATTGAAGGTGCTATATAAATGCAAGTTGTTGCATTGGTTGTACAGATGTTGTGAATATTTCCTACCAGAGATTACAATTCTTTTGTAATTACATTTTAATAACTTTTAAATTGCTAACTAATTGAATTGAGTGGATCTTATTTTAGATTTGTTGTATTGCGTCACCAAATCTATTAGGAGACACCAGTAAAATTGTAAGGAATGGAATGCAGGTTAATTTTTGTTATGCCAATGTTGTTCAAATATTCAATTTCTGTGAAAAGTAGCAAATCCAGTTTTGCTTGTGAAAACATTTATAATGATGTGAATCTTTTTCAAAGATGGTGAATCTTGCCCAAACCCATCAAGGTGTGCCTTCATTGTGACTAAAATCATTCATGGCTCCTCTTCAAATAAAGTTTGCTAAAAGCCTATCTCGTGAATGGATATTGGGAGCAAGGAGAGCAAGCAGTGAATGTAGGCTGCTGCGCACTTGCAGTGACCTAATTACGTTAGATCAGTCAGTGAGACGAGTACCTTTTGCCTGAAGTTAAATGTGACTAAAGTAAATTATCCTGCATTGGTTGACAGCTGGACTATCAATTTTCCTGAGTGAAAATTGACTTAATTCAAAATAAATTCATTCCACATGGCAGACAGGGCTGGAATGTTGATTTCAGTCTTGTAGGAGGGCAAATGAGGTGCACTATGCACTGCATTTGACTGCATCAGACTATATACAACCTCTTCTGAGCAGTTATATATAACTGATGTACATGGCATGTATATCATTTTCAGTTCTTGCAAAGTGTACCTGTTGAAGAGCTTTAAAGATTAATCTTGGTGCACAGAAGGTTTTAATGTGATTTTAATTTAACTTAATTTAATTTAATGTGATTTTATTTATTCCTCTAGAGTTTAATGGAGAATCCCTTTCATCACTAGAATGAGTTAAAATATACTGGTTTTGACATTATTTTCTCGATTCAGCAATTAGCCAAAAGGAATTATTTTGAACTTTCTAGCAAGGTGAAATACAATGATAGTGCATGTTTGCTGAAACAAGGCTGTAATTAAAAGCCCAGCTCCCCACAAATTAGAGAAAACTTAATTGCAGCCCTTGATGTTCTTCAGCTCTTTGAGGGTGTTTCATATTGTATAGAGAACAGTGATTATTTCTAAGAGTATCTTGCATTTTCTTCAGGTGGCTACATAAAAAGATCTAATCAGACAGTTAAATGAAATTTATTTAGTTAAATTATAGGAATTATAATCTACGGAGACTCTAATAATATGAATTGGATTGCAGAAGCATTCTAATTAAAACATAATGCACTTCAGATATGAATACGATTGGAGCAGAGCCCTAATTAAAGTTGCAAATTCAGGTTCTGCTTTGAAGCAATTTGTTCCATGAATAGCATCACAATTAGAAATCCAGATCTTCGAACATTGCAAAAAATCTAATCTGAAAGTAAATTTTGATTCAATCTACTACTTTTACAACTATATATTACATAGACTATTCTAACAGACTTCTACTTCACACAAGCCTATGCCCACTGTTCTTTGTCTCACCTCAGCAACATATCCTATTTCTCCCTCGTGTCTATCTAGCTTCAACTTAAGTGCATCTATGCAAGTCACCTCAACTACCTGTGATAGTGATTTCCACAGTCTAACCACTCTCTGGGCTTAAATAAAAAAAAGTTCTCCTGAATTCCCTATTGGATTTATGAGTAACTATCTCACATTTATGACCCCTAGTTTTGGACACCCTTACAAGCGAAAGCATCTTCTCCATGTCTACCCTATGGAAACTCTTCATAATTTTAAAGACCTCTATTTGGTCGCGCCCCCCCCCCCCCCCCCCCAGCCTTCTCTTTTCCAGTCAGTTAGGTCGGTTAATCTTTTTTTGTGTATTTACTTTTACTTCCTTTATTTTTCCTGCACAGGTGAAAGGTGACCTGGACAATGATCCATTTGCAGAGAGTGGATTGAATTTAAGTCCCACAGCAGCTGAAACCAGAGAGAAAGTGCAAGCTAAACGCAAGAACAAGAGGGCACCTCCGATGGACTGGAACAAAAAGCATGAAATTTTCAGCAACTTTTAAACTGGACAGTCCCATTGAACCCTTCAGATACCCTGACCTTCAGGCAGCAATGACATCTTCACTCAATTGTTTTTTTTTTCTCTCTACATCAATTTGCTGGCATAGCAGAGGGGAAACAAATGCCCGTTAATGATTATTAAAAGACTGTGACCAAAGATTTAACTTTTTTCATGCCAGCTGCTTATTTGCTTTGTGCTTGAGGTATACCTTGTATAAGATTTGTCGTAGCGCATTTTTAATCATGCTAGTAATCTGATGAATGTTTTCCACCCACTTTTTTTTTTTTGCTTAATTTTTGTTACTTGAGTTATGTTTTGATATTGCAGTCAGCCTTCATTTCCAGGGCAGAATAACTGGATGATTAGACAAGGGCTGTAGTCACTTTCTGAAGTAGAATTCGTCTTTTGTGAAATCTTGAGCATAATTTACTTGTTTGGATTGGTAGCTGTAGGCTATTCGACCATTCAGTCAAGTACCATGTCTAACTTTCTCAAGTATTTCCAGAGCTGCCTGGCTAAAATTTTCTTCGCTTACCTGGTCTTGTCTTTTTATGCAGTCACGGGTTAGTTTCACCAGATGGTGGTTTAAATGCAAAGTCTTATTAGATTTAATGGTAATTACAAAATGTGAGGTGGGTAGGAGGGAAGGCAAGGACAGGCATAATGTTCCCGAGCATTACAGCCTCAATGTAATACGCTATATGGAGGAGCCATTTTACTGCACATAAGAAATGTATTAACTTTTGTATGTTAACTGCTGTTTTAAGCAGCATTGAAAATATTTTTACATTTTCCCCCTTGCAATATTTTCACTGATTTACATTTGATCAGTTACTAAGTGAACGGAGTTATTTCAAGCAGTGACATTTGAGAACTAATAATAGATTAAATATTGGCTTATGCTGCACATCACTGTTTTGAGTTGGCAAGAGAGAGGAGGTGCATTTTATGCCATCACTGGTTATCTATTAATAAACACACACGCTTCACAATACACTTATATCGACTGATCGTACAGAATTAAGACAAATTTTTATGTTTTATCGATAATGTAAAGACAGTGGCACTAACCAAACACTACAACGTTGAGTCGATATTCAAGTTGGTCCCTTTTTTTAAATACAGTCGTTCAATCTATTTAAACAGTGTATTCTAAAGATTCCTGCAAGTCTGTGCTCTAATGAGGTGGAGAGAGTTAGGAAAAACAGGTTTGTGATTGTCGAAGATGGGTTTGCCACGTTGATCAGTAGTGGGTAGTGGAATTGGTACATTTTGAGAGCGTTCCAGAATCTGACCAGCTCCTGTTTATACTAACTTTCCCCATATTCCCTTTGAGTTTTCCAGCCGTGAATTCTGTGAGCGACATCATTAACTTTGTTGTTTTCCTGTATGTTCTAGTTGGAAGAGATATCTCTTTTTTGCAGCAGTTTGCAATTTTTGGATATTTTTCATTGCTATCCTTCACTGTAAACTTTTGCCTCGTGCAACACACATTGGTTCTCTATTTCCAATCCTGTATATTTTATTGAACCTTATTAATACAAGGCCAAAATCTAGGTGCCTCATTTTGAATAGTTTCTACATATTCAAGGTGTAAAATAACTAGAAACATTGCACAGGGGTCTAACTGAGGAGTCTATAACACTGGGGTTTGCATGGATCTTGTAAGTTTTTGACTGAAACGTGCACGAGCTTTCAAAAAATCTTTTTTTATATGTAAAACCAGAAAATGCTGGAAAACACTCAACAGGTCAGGGAGCATCTATGGAGAGAGAAAAGCAGAGTTAACATTTCTGGTTGAAGACTTTTTATCACCAGTACATTTTCTGACAATAGATCAAGGCCCTGAAACATTAACTCTGTTTCATTCTCCACAGATGCTGCCTGCTCTGCTGAGTGTTTTCCAGCATCTGTTTCTGTGTTTATTTCAGATTTCCAGCATCTGCAGTAGTTTTTATTTTGATTTAATCCTACTTTGAAATGCTGGAAATCCACTGCTGGAAACAAAGAGGGCCGGAAAAAGTTGAAGTATCTAAAAAGAAAAGATAGATGATTGCGGACTTTAATCCACATCCAGAGGTGGAATGTGTTAATCAGCATGATAAACATTTATGTAGCTAGGAACTGAATAATCTGTGCTTTCTAGCTGAATACTTTGCAGCCAATAATGCAAGATAAATAGCTACTTAAAGGAAAGCATGTAAACATTTCTATAAACAGGCAAATTTCTGATACCAGTGATTTTTGTGGTCATTATGCCTTAACCACTAGTTTGAACATCTCAAGCACATTTCAGTAACTTGTATAATAGTCTGTCCTCTGTGTATACTGTATATTGTTAATAAATGTATTTCAGCATGACCAGGCTGGCTGCTTTCACTTCATTGAATTGAATTTTGGGTAGCCTTGCAAAGAGCATTCCTTTTAATTGTGACAGAAACTACACCTGACAAATGAGACACATTAATTTCATCATATGGAACATTATTTTTGAACAGTTACTGGACTTGTTTAAAAAGACTACAACAGTGGCTGAAAACATGGCTGCACATTTGCATTCTAAAAGACAGTTGCATGAAGAAGACAATGGGAATACTCCCTGATTCAATTAGCCAGGTGGATTTTATCCGTGATGATCAAGAGACATTGGGAGTCATTGAGCCAGCATCCCACCCGCCACTGAGAGTGCCTGTGAGCTTGAAGGAATCCACAAATCTTGCAGGTGAGGCTACTCTAAAGAAGGAGCTAGTCACATGACTAAACTGTTGGCCAACCTGGAGTTAATTTAATTGTGCTCACAGAACAGTTTGGGAAGAGACTGCAAGTGAACTTCAAGAAGAGAGCACCTCTACCTCACTCTCTCTCTCTCTCTCTCTCTCTCTCTCACATAAAGTTCCAGGGACCCAAGGAAGTAACTGACGCCTCAAGACAGAACACCAGTGAAACAGGTTTGAAAGTATGCACTGGGCCCCAACGAGAACTGCAAGACTTAACTTCAATCAAAGACTTTACATCCAATCCAAAACCAGTAACTGACCTCCAGCTATTACTTCAAACCTTTCCCCTTCTTTCTCCTCCTCTGTCTCTATTTGTGTGTTTATCGCGTATGCATGCTAGCGTGGTCATGTCACGTATTTTTAGTAGTTTTAACTGAATTAGAGTTAAGGTTAATAAACTTACCCATTTCCTGTTTAAATCTGAGAAAACCTGTCTAGTGATTTCTTTGCCATTACAATTAGAGAGCTGTGAGCAAGGATTCACTGAGAGGAAGTGGAAAACACGGTGTTTTAAAAATTAAACCCTGTTACGGCCAAACCAGGAACAGTTTGAGAGGGGAGCCCTAGACCCTTGCCTCATCTGGTTGTAACATCAATCAAGTATAATCCAGACAATAACTTGCATTGATATAGTGCCTTTCATGTAGTAAAACTTTCCAAGGTGCTTCATAGGAATGACTAACCGACAGAACTTGTCACTGAACCACATAAGGTGATATTAAGACAGGTGACCAAAAAGTCTTGATCAATGTAATTGAAGATGGCAGGACAGGTTGAGAAAGCAGTTAATAAAGCATACAGTATCCTGAGCTTTACTCATATGGACATAGAGTACAAGACCAAGGAAGTTATGTTGAACTTGTATAAGACACCAGTTTGGCCTCAGCTGGAGTATTGCGTCCAATTCTGGGCGCTGCACTTGAGGAAAGACGTGATGGCATTGGAGAGAGTACAGATTCACGAGAATGGTTCCAGGGATGAGGAATTTCAGTTATGAAGATGGATTGTAGAAGTTAGTTTTCCTTGGAGAAAAGAAGGCTGAGAGGTGATTTGATAGAGGTATTCAAAATTTTGAGGGGTCTGGACAGAGTAGATGGAGAGAAACTGCTCCCACTCGTGAAAAGATCGAGAACGAGAGGGCACAGATTTAAAGTATTTGGTAAGAGAAGAAAAAGTGACATGAGGAAAAACTTTTTCATGTAGCGAGTGGTTAAAGTCTGGAATGTGCTGCCTGAGAAAGTGATGGAGGCAGGTTCAATTGAAGCATTCAACAAGGAATTAGACAGTTATATGAAAAGGAAGAATGTGCAGGGTTATGGGGAGAAGGCAGGGGAATGGAACTGAGGGAGTTGCTCTTCCAGATAGCTGGTGTGGACATGATGGGCTGAATGGCCTCCTTCTGCACTGTAACAATTCTGTGAAAGGGGTAGGCTTTAAGGAATATCTTAAAGGAGGATGCAGGGGCGAGAGATGGAGCTTAGGGCCGAGGCAGCTGAAGACGAGGTCATCAATGATGGGGCGATGAAATTCAGGGATGCGCAACAGGCCAGAATTGAAGCAGTGTGGAGATTTTGGGCAGGGGTTGTAGGTCTGCAGGAAGTTAGAGATGGGGAGAGCTGAGGCTATGTTGACTTTTCATGGATATCTTTATAACACTTCCTTAGGTGATCTACCCAAAACTGTATTTGAGGCGATGAATACGATCTACATGAGTGAGGATGAATGAAACATGCTTTTTTTTAAAAAAGCAGCTACTTACTGCTGTGTTCTTCTGACCAGCAGCCTGACTTGCAAGCATTTTCCAATCTGCTCATTGCTGGCAAAATGATTTCAGCACTTCCTTTATAAACATTTCTGGGAGTGAAGAGAATCAATTGTCCATCCTGCATCTGCCCTGAACACTTGTCACTTTCTCACCAGCCACTCTTGCTCCCCTCTTGATTGTTGCCACACCAAAGAGCTAGTATTGTGGGATTTTCTAAGAATGTGATAAGGTGTGATACAATTGCATGTTATTTCTCATTATAGAATCCTACAGCACTAAAAGATGCCATTCAGCCCATCATGCCTGTGCTAGCCCTCTGAAAGAGCTATGCAGTTAGTCCCACTCCTTTCCCCACTACTCTGCAAATGTTTCCTTCATTCTTAATTAGCATATTTTGCTTTGCAGTCATTCTCTGTGATTGTGCTTTCAAACACTGCTAAACAAAATTCCTAGAAATCCAGCCCGGGGAAAATACTCTGGTTAAATGGCTGCTTTTATTTATTTTTTTAAATTTGTTATATCCAACCTTGAACTGTCAAAGCACCCACCGGTTATCTCACTGTTGCCAATCAGCCAGTGCTTCCAAAGTCTTTCTCATATGGTTAAGGAATGTGGGGAACCTGGCAATTTGTGGCTGGTTCAGCCTCTTAGTTTGGCGTAAATGAAGTACAGTTAGGAATTTTTTGCAATTTTTTTTTTACTGTGGTTTTTGACTAGGTGAGTTGCCAAATGGCTGCTTTCTGTGCTGTAACCATTCTATGATTCTATTTTGCCTTCCTGAAACCCAGTGTTGAGTTTTCCTTGTTCCAGGTACTTCGATGAATTTGTGGTGCCGTTGTGTGAAAACACTTGAAATCATGTTCTCTGAGATTATCAAATTGATTCAAAAAGGAAACTAAAATGGAAAAGCAAGATCAAAAATACACTTGGTAGCTTTTTTTTTTAGTTTGACGCAAAGTTTATTTGTTTGAACAAGATGTAGGAAAGAAGTTTCTTTTATCCAAGTTGGAAATGTAAACCCAAACAGGAAAATAAATTCCTGTTTTTGTGGTGATTCTCGACAATCAGATCACAAATCTCTTGTCAGCTCTGACTGATTTCAGAACATGGAAGATGAGCAAACTGGACCAATTTGGCAGATTGAGCTTTGATTATAGGAATGCTTGTCGACTGTTTACATTCCCCTAATGAGCTTTTGAGCATGTTGGTGTTAAAACAGCACACGCAAGAAATGTAGTCAGCTGGAAGTGAATCAGTGCATGTCGTTATGAAGATTACTGGCACATTTCTTGGTGCTTTGCATCTTGTGCTTCAGTGTTTATTTATTTAGAGATACAGCACTGAAACAGGCCCTTCGGCCCACCGAGTCTGTACCGACCAACAACCACCCATTTATACTAATCCTACAGTTCTCCCAATAAAGGAATGAAAAAGGTCATGCTCAAACTTTTTGGGTAAGGAGTTATTGTAAGTACTGGCATCATTACATAGGCTGTGATCTAGTTGTCATATTGCAAACCCTAATTGTTCTTTATCTTAGTGATAATACTGTCGTCATTGCAGCTTTTAAGCTCTCTACTCTTCCATTAAAACTCCAAATATACCAACTTACAGGATCTTCTTCCTCGTGGTGTTGAACTCAAGGCTTCAGTGCACTGCTTGATTCACAAGCATGATGCTAGAAATGAGACATTATGACTATTTGGAAAGACTGAATAGATTGGGGATCTTTTCGCTAGAAGTGAAGACTAACGAGTTACCTAACAGGGACTTGAAATTATGAAGGTGTTTGACTGGATGGATGTACAAGATGTTTTTACTTGTAATGGGAGACCAAAACAAGGGCCCATAAATATAAGACAGTCACTAATATATCCAACAAGGAATTCAGAAGAAACTTCCTTAACTGGAGAGTGGTTAGAACGTGGGAATTGCTACCATACGGACCAATTGAGGTGAATAGCAGAGACACATTTGAGGGGAAACAACAGAAGTACATGAGAGAAAGGAATAGAAGGGTATGCTGATAGTGAGATGAATTTGGTGGGACGTGACTTGTGGGGAACATGACCACCAGCATAGATCAGTTGGGCTGAATGGCCTGTTTCTGTGCCGTAAATTCTATGTAAATCTGTTTTCTATTCGAATTCATTATGTCCAAACTATTGACCTCCTTGCTTCCCTTTTACTTACAATTTACAACCCAAACTTGAAGAGAATAAGTACAACAACATTTAATTAGCATCTCTCCTACTCTTCTATCCTCTGGTGAAGTTCGCTGAGCTTTGGGCCTTCACATCGGCTTCTCAGCAACAAGAATGGAAGCTGCATTTTCAGTGGCAGAAAATCAGAACAAAGAATTATTAGGATCAAGGTTGTAGTGAGAAAACAGGTCATCGGAGTTTAAATTTACAGAGTAAGACTACTGTTCTGTATAATCAACAAAGCCAATGCACAAAGAGTTGGCTGAACCCCATTCATAAAAAGTTGATCAATAAATTTTGGAAAAATATTTTCATAATTTTTACAATCTTTTATTTCCATGCAGAAAGTGGGGCTCTTGTAGTTTAACATCACTGTACCTTCCAGTTGACAAATAATATTGCACCCCCCACCCCCACGCTCCCCAGAAACTCAGCAGAGAGTTAAGCCACTGAACAGTGTTCCTACCCACATACATCCCACATCTCAACCGTTGGGCTTCAATGCACATGAACAGCACAAGCTGCTTCTCATCTTCCTGAGCATACCTTAGAAGGACTGTGTTCAACAGGCTCAGCTGTGGATACTCTAATAGGCTTTAGAACACCAGCCACATTGCACACTTTGAGTGCACCCAATCCTCATAATTACATGTGCTGTCAACTTTTTAGACTGGCTTCATCTGATGATCTCACACTCTCTCTCCCCTAAAATACTTCTAATTTGTGAAATAACTGCTGCTGTCATACACAACAGAAGAAAGCTAAATTAACTGAAGGGATGAGGAGACTTGGTTAATTAACTCTTCTCAATACCCCCAGCATTCCCCACCTACACCCCATATGCATGTATTGTTGCTTAATATACAAGGACAAGTACAAAATATATAGAAGGTAATGAGTTACAAATACAAAAACAGAACTATTCCTTTCACATCCACGTGCAATAGTGTTGAACAGTGGAAGAATCCAGTTCACAAGGCACTACATCTGTACTGAGTCAATATCAACCAGAAGCTTCACTCCACGATGATTGACACTCCCCCAGAACTCGTGTAGGATTTCCCTCATACCTGTTGTGTTGGGGTTTTCTGGTAGTTTGTACTGGTTAACTTGTTTGAAGTGGGGCTATGGTGTTGGAGCTAGTTTAACAAACCTGCACTGGATTGAACTTAACTAACGATGGCAGAATATTGACAGTTCAATCGGTTAGCAATATAATAGCCCATAAATCAGTGCTGGTGATATTAGCAGAAATGTGTTTAATATGTTAAAGATATTCCTGTTTCGTATTTTAATGAATAAATGGACTGTCAGCTCTGCTAATAAAGCAGACAGAGGAATGGTATATGAATATTGACCGATATTGTCCAGTCATTCTTAGCGTATATTTTCTTGGGAGGAGGATGGACGGTGGAGTCATTGAATGCTGACAATTGTGGCAAAGTAACTAAAGTAGCTTAGTTTTCCCTGCTGCTTCAGAACCTTTTATGACCCCCATGTTTAAACTTGTCCACTTCTGGCCAGTTGCCTCACTGCGTTTGTCTACTGTAAGGAACAAGTCTCTGATGTTTCTGTGCTGGAAATAGTGAGGCGAGTGGTCAGGGCACAGAGCTGGAAGGAAAGAGTGAAGTAAGTGTTTGGTTCGGTCAGTGCTGAATGGAAAGGGGTGCACAGAGAGGGCACATCACAAAGCCAGTACTGTGCAGAGTGAAGCATCTTTGTCAAGTACTCAAGATGTGGCAGCATCTGTGGAGAGGGAGAAGCAGAGTTAATGTTTCAGGTCGATGAATTTTTTGTCAGTTCTGATGAAGGGTTATCGACCCAAAACATTCATTCAGTTTCTCTCTCCACAGATGCTGCCAGATCTGCTGAGTATTTCCAGCATTTCTGTTTTTATTTCAGGTTTCCAGCAGCCACAATATGTTGCTTTGGTATCTGTCATGTGAAATTTCACCCAACCACTTGCATTAAAGCCATTTAAAAAAAAAAACACACTCCTATCAGTTTTCAGACTTCAATTCTCCTACCCTCCACTGATCAATGAAATTCTACAGCAATCTTCCAACCCTGAAATAAGTCAACTGGGGTATGGGAGATGGCAGAACAAATTCCCCACTCTACTGGTCTTGGTGATTTGGGACAGTACATACCCAGCTGGAAAATGGATACTCAACTATTTAGGTTGTCCCTCACTTTGCTAATAATGAGATAGGGTGCTGCGGGGGAGGGGTTGGTGTTCAGCATCTCATGTGCAACAGTCCAAATTCTTCCTAAATTGCCACTAGTGGGAGGTTAGTGGACGTAATGGCATTTTACTGCCACTAAAATGTTGCTGACAGACTTTCTCTGTTAAGGGATGCCACTTACAGAGGTTAGGGCAGAGAAGAATGTAACAGTTGTGGGCCTGAAAATAGAAGAATGACTTGTAACAAGGGAAAGAAGGAAATACAAAGAACATTTTTTTTTAGAAAGAACAATGGCAACGACAGACGTCACCCAAGGCTACCACCATACTTCTGATTACCTAACAAAAATGTACTCCGAACCACAAGATAAATGGGGGTGAGGGGGGGGGGGGGGTTGCTTTGTAATAGTTGACATTCTATTTTCAAAGCACCAGTTAACAACATTAACCCAATGAAGGATAGATGACAAAATAATTTAAGACAAATAGGGCGCCGTGGGATTTCAACCAGTTGGTTTACTGAGGAGGAATCTGACTGCTTATTAAACTGCAGATTAGTGTGAGAGACTTGCCTGGCTGCGTTAGTATGTGGCACTTGTCACCAGGCTGCGATACTCGCTCATACTAAAGATGCATCTTTAGGACCTGCACAGTGCTCTCACTGGGAATGTCATTGTTCAATTGTATTCAATGCTCCACCAGCAACTGGAATCCATCAACATCATCAGACAGAGTTTTGTTTTAGTTGACTTTAGGACAAACTTCTTCCCTATCTTTGAATAATTTATACAACAATCTAGCATCTAAACACAAGGATTTAATTATTGTTGCTGTTGGCAAGGCTAATGCAGGGAGTTGGGAGGAAGTCTGGGATTTGTTTTCCTGAGATTATTCTTGCCCGTGGGACAGATCTCTCTGTTGAGACATCCAGTGCAGCAAGGGTTCACTGGCAGGCACGTCTGCTGACCAAAGCCCACCAGCAGCCAGTTGGTCTCGCTCCAGAGCTCCCTGAAAGAGAAAAGGGGGGGGGGGGGAAATTAACAAAATGCACCTTGTAAGATTTTCATACACTGATCCTAAAAACCATCTGTTGCATTTGTTCTGAACACAAAGTCAATTTAAGGCAGGGGACGGTTTGACAGCGGAGGGGGGCAGGGGCCTACAGACGGATCAAGAGAGGGGGTTGGACAGTTGGATCGGGAGTGGGGGTGTCGTGGATGGAGGAATTGGAGGTGGTTGGCAGCAGATGGAATGTTTGGCGGGGGAGGGGTGTCACATATGGATCGAGAGTTTGAGGTTAATCGTGCGAGCTGGTTGTACCCAGTGCAAGGATGCTGCTAGATTCTGTTGAGTTGCTGATTAAATTCCGCCAGTAAAAGGTGGGAGGATTTTAAGATCATCAGCGGGTGTGCAGAGAGCCATTCCATACTCAGCCTGCTGTTGGTGAGTGAGGGAAGACTTAACTTGGGCAGCTACCAGAAATATCTGCACTCTTCAAAAGGACTGAAAGAGGCCACAGAGTCAGAGGGTCATAGGTTTGAGATCCACTCTAGAGACTTGAGCCCAGAAGCTAGGCTGACTCTCCCACTGCAGTACTGAGGGAGTGCTGCACTGTCAGAGGTGCCATCTTTTGGATATGTTAGACCAAGGTCCCGCCTGCCTTTTTAGGTGGATGCAAAAGATCCCACCCATGATTTGAAGAGGAGTAGGGGAGTTCTTCCTGGTGTGCTGGCCAATATTTATCCCTCAACCAACATCCTAATGTTAGTTTAATTTTATCTCTCTGTTCCTTGTGAACCCTTGCTATGTGCAAATTTGGCTGCCTCGTTTCCTACAGTGACGACAGGAATAGCAGCAGTTCAAGCAGATGGCTCACCACCACCTTCTCAAGGCCAACTAGGAATGGGTAATAAATGCTGACCTTGACAGTGATGTCCATATCCTGAGAATAAATGAAGCAGAAAGAGGCAAATGCACATTTCTAACCTCATAGGGCTGGTTCAAGAATTGTGAACAGGCTGTTACTTCAGAACATCGTAAGGGACAACGTGAGGCTTGTGCAACTATTCCGATACTTACAACTTCCTTCCCCATTTCCTTTGTTTCGGAAGAACATATGAAATAGGAACTGGAGGAGGCCATTTGGCCCTTCAAGTCTGCTCTACCATCCAACAAGATCATGGCTGACCTACCTCAACTCCACCTTCCTGCACTATCCTCATCTCCCTTAATTCCCTTAGAACCCAAAAATCTATCGGCTTCTGTCTTGAATATACTCAATGTCTGAGCATCCACAGCTCTCTGGGGTAGAGAATTCCACAGGTTCTCAAACCTTTGAAGAAACTTCTCCTCATCTCAGACCTAAATGGCCGACCCCTTATTCTGAGACTGCAACCCTGTGTTCCAGATTCTCTCAGCATCTACCTGGTCAAGCCCCTTTAGAATTTTATATGTTTCACCCTTCATCCTTCTAAACTCCAGGGAATATAGGCCAGTGATTATCCTCCCTTTCCCGCACCACGCCCCCTCCCTGGCAACCAAACACTATTCCCATCCTCAGTTAACCTGTTCACAAATGTCTACCAATTCTGATACTGGGTTGACTGTTATGCCATGTGCGTGAGAGGGGCTTTGGCTGATTCTTTCAATCCCTGCATGGTGTCAACCCACCTTCACTTAGCACTTCTCTGTTTGCACTATAAGCACTCGCCATCTCTAGGCTACGTTTAGTTGTCTCCTCCCCAGCCCCAGTTACCGTGGCATCCATTCTTCTAGTGCCAGTCTGCTTTTCTCCGGGTTTCTGGTCTCTTTTTTGACCCACTTCAGTCGATTTGCGATCCGATGCACGTGGGTGTCAACACCTGCAAAAAAATTCAAATAGATGAGGATTAAATGAGCTGGGGCAAGTTAAATACTGGCCAAGGATGTACATCAAGGCAAGTCAAACTACAATGCCATGTTACAAATGTTGGATTGCGTTCGATATCCTCTTGTGTTCAACAGTGCTGGCCACTCCTATAAGTGCTGTGGCATCTTATCGTCAGGAGTATGCTTGCACTGCCCAAAATCTAACACAATAGTGTAAACTGGGGCATAACAAGAAGGATCTGAACGGGATATTGAAGGGGGAATTTTCAAACTAGCCCCCCCACCCCACCCTCTTTTGAGAAATGGACAAGAGTGGGTGCAACGTTGGCTTTACACCACATCCAACTGAAGTCAACCGAGAGTAATATTTTGCGGGATATGAAGCCAGAGTTCCACCAGATCTCGTGGGACTCCTGTCCGGCGAGTTAGGTTAAAATGACTGCACTGTGTCTTTCACACACGTGCTCAACTGTGCTTCCAGCATGCAGAATGAAAACACTACAGTGAGACAAGGCCAGAATCTTTCAGCTGCTCTATTTTACTGATAATAAGTGAACAAATACAATCAAAGTTCACTTCATGAATAAGAAAAATGTTATGCGTGCAGTCCTAACCCAGCTAGTGAGCTAAATACACCTGTTTTTAAATCCCTATTGCTTCACCTATACAAAACCCTGGTCAGATCACACTTGTCGTATTGTGAGCAGTTCTGGGCATCACACCTTAGGAAGGATATGTTAGGCTTGGAGGGAGTGTAGCATATGTTTACCAGAATTATATCTGGACCCCAAGGGTTAAGCTACAAGGACAAATTACACTAACTGGGGTTGTATTCCCTGGAATTTAGAAGGTTAAGGGGTGATTTGATAGAAGCTTTCAAGATATTAAGGGGAACAGAGTAGATAGACAGAAACTATTTCTGCTGGTTGGGGAGTCTAGGACGAGAGAGCATAATCTAAAAATCAAAGCCAGATCTTTCAGGAGTGAAATTAGGGAACACTTCTACACACATAGGGTGACAGAAGTTTGGAACTCTCTTCCACAAACAGCAATTGCTGCTGGATCAATTATTAATTATAAAACTGAGTGACAGATTTTTGATCTCCAAAGGTGTTAAGGGATATGGGGCAAAGGAGGGTATATGGAGTTAGGTCACAGATCAACTATTATCTCATTGAATGGCGAAACAGGCTCGAGGGGCTAAATGGTCTCCTCCTGTTCCTATGTTTCTAGTCTGTTTCAGCAGTGAAATAGACAATGGCTTACACGGGCTTAGGCAGCAATAGTCTTGCAACTGACTGGATAGATCCTCTTCCCCTTTCTCTCAGCAGACCATCCCAATTAACTAAACATCATCAATTTCAGTCTTGAAATTTTCAATTGATCCAGAGTTCACAGCATTTTGGGGCAGGGAATTCCAGATTTGTACAATTCTTTAGTGTGAAAAAGTCCTTCACGATTTCACTTCTGAAAGACATAGTTCTAATTTTAAGATTGCGCCTACTTTTTCTGGACTCCTCCACCAGAGAAAATAGAATAAACACAGAGAAACTATCATTTAAAACACCTTGATTGGATCACCTTCAATCTGCTAAACTCAAGGGAGCTAAAGGCAAGTTTGCGCAACCTGTCCTCATTTAACCCTCCAAACCCAGGTTTTATCCTCGTGAATCCACATTGTGACATAATATCCTTCTTCAGGTGTTGCACCCAAAACTGAACACTCTTCTCCAGACAGAGTCTTCCCAAGACTTTGTACAACTGAAGCATAACTACCTCCCTGTATACCCACCTCCAGCCTCCTTGAGAGACAAGTCAACATTCCATTCGTCTTTTTGTACCAGTTCACTCGCTTTTAGTGCTTTGTGTACCTGGCCATCAAATCCCTCTGCTCCTCCACAGTTCCTTCATTCATGGATCCAAAGTGGATGGTCTCGCCCTTTCCCAAATTAAACACCAACTGCCCACACTTTAACTGTCTATGTCCCTTTGTAGCATCCTTCTCCCATCTACATAACTTACTGTGCTGCCAACCCCAATGTGATCCGCAAGCAGAGGTATGCAAGAAAATTTGTCTTTCTGGGATCCAAAGCCGTTCTTCTATCTATATGTTATCGATCTATATCTTCTACCTACCTATTTTATCAAACAATATCTGCTACTTATCTGTTGAGCCGAAAAGTAGCTGCTGAGCGAATCTAACGAAACCAACTTAACTCTTCCAGCTGGAATCTACTGGCAATGAATCTCAGGATGCATTTCTTTTAAAGGCACAATTACGTGACCAAGTGGTGCAGTTTCAAAATTAAAGAGGGGGCAAAATTTCCGCTGTGTGTGCAATCAGGAAATTGCTCTTAAATTGCACTGGTCAGGTTACAGTTCATGTAAAAATTATTTGCATAAGCACAAATGCAAAATCTGCCACACACCAATGCAACTGGGCAGCATAACAGAATGTAATTGCTTATTTCAATTTCAAAATTTGCAGATAATACAAAACTTGGAAACATTGTGAACTGTGAGGAGGATAGTGGAGAACTTCAAAAGGACATAGACAGGTTGGTGGAATAGGCGGACAAGTGGTGGATGAAATTTAATGCAGAGAAGCATGAAGTGATTCATTTTGGTAGGAAGAACATGGAGAGGTAATATAAAATAAAGGGTGCAATTCTAAAGGGGTGCAGGAGCAGAGGTACCTGGGTGTATATGTACATAAATCATTGAAGGTGGCAGGACAGGTCGAGAGGATGGTTAACAGAGCATACAGCATCCTAGGCTTCATTAATAGGGGCATAGAGTACAAAAGCAAGGAAGTTATGTTCAGCCTCAACTGGAGTATTGTGTACAGTTCTGGGCACCACACTTTAGGAAAGATGTGAAGGCATTACAGAAGGTGCAGACAAGGTTTGCAAGAATGGTTCTCGGGATGAGGAACTGAGAAACCTCAGTTGCGTGGTTAGATTGGAGAAGTCGGGACTGTTTTCTTTGAAGAGAAGGTTGAGAGGAGATGTGATAGAGGTATTCAAAATAGTGAGGGGTCTGGACAGAGTAGATAGGGAAAAACTGTTCCCATTGGTGGAGGGATCGAGAACAAGAGGGCACAGATTTAAGGTAATTGGCAAAAGAAGCAACAGCGACATGAGGGAAAACTTTTTCCATGCAGCGAGTTGTTAGGATCTGGAATGCGTTGCCTGAGAGTGTGATGGAGGCAGGTTCAATCGAGGCATTCAAGAGGGAATTGAATAATCTGAAAAGGAAGAATGTGCAGGGCTCCAGGGAGAAGGCTGGGGAGTGGCGCTAGGTAAACTGCTCTTTTGGAGAACCAGCACAGACACGACAGGCAAAAACTACCCCCCATCTCCACTGCCCAGACCCTGGAGGCAACCAAACAGAGAGAAAGAGAAAGCCTAACCTAGCTATTTGCACAGTCCTCCAAAAAGGAAGTGCAAGTTTACCATTTTCTTTCCAGTAGCGGATGTGATCTGAAATTTTTCCATGGACGACAATGGGTTTGTTGTGTTGACAATTGCTCACTTTTTGCTGGCAAAGCATTTTGTTCTGAGCCAGCGTACCGCCCACTGTCTATCTGCTGTGTGGAGAATGTTTGGAACGGCCCAATTGAGAACAGGATGAGCTCTGCTGCCATTGTAATTACAACAGTGATTACCCTTCAGAAGTACTTCATTGGCTGTAAAGCTTTGGGATGTCTGGCAGTTGTGAAAGGCGCTATATAAATGCAAGTTTGCTCTCTCTTTTTCACTGGTCATTGTTTACTGTTGCATGGTGCTCGATGGGAGGAAGTTTGTGCACATAGCTGAGTTTGTGAGAATCCTGGCAGTCCCTTGCACATAAAAGACATAGGGAGCTCCTGGAGCAAGTCAGCATCTCTTACGGTCCCTGTCCACCATCCCAGCTGTTCAGGTGTGATGCTCATGGAAATGCTGGCCAAGTAACCGGGGGCCTGGCTTGCATTATCCCAACAGGCATTCCCTGTGAACACATCAGGAATACCTGGAGAGGGAATCAGGTTTTAATGTTTGAACAGCTATTGAATACAGTAGTGCAAATAATGTTGGAGCAATGCACCTGAAATAAAACCATTGAAAATTGACAAACATTTTAGTGGGTAGCATTCTCACTTCTGAGTCAGCAGGTTGTGAGTTCAAATCCCCACTCCAGAGACTTGAGCACAAAATCTGGACTGACACTCCCAGTGTAGTACTGAGGGAGTGCTACACTGTTGGAGGTGTTGTCTTTTGGATGAGACGTTAAACTGAGGCCCCATCTGTCCTCTCAGGTAGATATAAAAGATCCCATGGCACCATTTTGAAGAATAACATGGAAGTTCTCCCCAGTCTCCTGACCAATATTTATCCTATTTAGCCTAAAACAGATTATCTGGTCATTATCACATCGCTGTTCATTGGAGTTTGCTTTATGCAAATTGGCTGCCATGTTTCCTACATTACAACAGTGACTACACCTCAAAAGAGCTGCTGAAATGGCTGTAATGGGGATGTCCTGTGGTTGTGAAAGGCACTATATAAATTCAAGTATTTCTTTGCCACAGAATAAAGTTATCTGGACTGCGCACAAGCTTTCCCCTCAAGGTCAGCTTTTCATACTACAGTGTACCAGTCTGGGAGGTCAATGTGACACAAACCCAGCCTACATAGTCAGACTTGCTTCATAGCTCATCTTTTTGACATGAAATGCAAAGCTAACTGGTGAAAGACTTGCAAAGAACGGAATACATTTATATAGCATCATTCATAGAATCATAGAAAGTTTGAGGCATAGAAAGAGGCCACTTGGCCTATCCTGTCTGTGCTGACCAAAAAACGATCCACTTATTCTAATCCCACCTTCCAGCATTTGGTCCGTAGCCCTGCAGATTACGGCACTTGAGGTACATATCCAGATTCTTTTTGAATGAGTTGAGGGTCTCTGCCTCAACTATCCTTTCAGGCAGTGAGTTCCAGATCCCCACCACCCTCTGGGTGAAAAGCTATTTCCTCATCTCCCCTCTACTTTTTCTACCAATCACTTTAAATCTATGCCCCCTCGTCACTAACCTCTCTGCTAAGTTGAATAGACCCTTCAACTCCACTCCATCCAGTCCCCTCAAAATTTTATATATTTCAATCAGATCTCCCCTCAGCCTTCTTTATTCCAAGGAGAACAACCCCAGCCTATCCAATCTTTCCTCATAGCTGCATTTTTCCAGTCCTGACAACATCCTCAAATCTCCTCTGTATCCTCTCTAGTGCAATTACATCCTTTCTGTAGTGAGGTGACCAGAACTGCACACAGTACTCAAGTTGTGGCCTAACCAATGGGTTATATTGTTCCAGCATAACCTCCCTGCTCTTATATTCTATACCTCGGCTAATAAAGGAAAGGAGTCCCTATGCCTTCTTAACCACCTTAAATCGACCTGTCCTGCCACCTTCAGGGATCTGTGGACATTCAATCCAAGGTCCCACACTTCCTCTACACTTCTCAGTATTTTCCCATTTATCGTGTATTCCTTTTCCTTGTTTGACCTCCCCAAATGCATCACCTCATACTTCTCCTGGTTGAATTCCATTTGCCACTTTTCTGCCCATCTGACCAGACCATCGATATCTTCCTGCAGCCTACAGCTATCCTCCTCGCTATCTACCGCACGGCTAATCTTTGTGTCATCCGCAAACTTCTTGATCGTGCCCCGTACATTTATGTCCAAATCGTTAATATATACCACAAGAAGCAGGGGACCCAGTACTGAGCCCTGCGGAATGCCACTGGTAACATTTAGCGACCCTCCAGTCGCTAAAACACACATCAACAATTACCCTTTGTTTCCTGCCACTAAGCCAATTTTGTATCCACCTTGCTGCATTTCCCTGGATCCCATGGGATTTTATTTTTTTAACCAGCCTGCCGTGTGGGATCTCGCCAAAGCCTTGCTAAAATCCATGTAGACCACATCAACTGCACTACCCTCATCAATCTTTTTTGTTACTTCTTCAAAAAATTTGATCAAGTTGGTCAAACAAGATTTTCCCTTAACAAATCCATGCTGACTATCCTTGATTAACCTGTGCCTTTCTAAGTGACAGGTTATCCTGCCTCTCAGAATAGATTCCAATAATTTGCCTACTACTGAGGTTAGACTGACTGGCCTGTAATTATTTGGTCTATCCTTTGCTCCCTTTTTAAACAGAGGTACAATGTTAGCAGTTCTCCAATCCTCCGGAACCACATCTGTATCCAGTGAGGACTGGAAAATGACGGTCAGACCTTCTGATATTTCCTCTCTTGCTTCTTTTAACAGCCTAGGGTACATTTCATCTGACCCTGGTGATTTATCAACTTTCAAGGATGCTAATCCCATTAATACTTCCTCTCTCCCTATGTTTATCACATCCAATACTTCACACTCCTCCTCCTTAATTACAATATCTGCATCGTCCCCTGTCTTTTGTGAAGACAGACACAAAGTATTCATTAAGAACCATACCAACATCTTCCACCCCTACACATAGGTTTCCTTTTTGGTCTTTTATGGTCCCTATTCTCTCCATTCATAGCCTCAGAATGTCCCGATACCTATGACAGTGTAGCACTCCCTCAGTACTGTATTAGAAATGTCAGCCGGGATTGTATGCTAAAGAGTGGAGCTTGAAACCATGACCTTTTGACTCGAGGCAAGAGTACTACCTACTGAGCCATGACTGACACCTCATTGCCAATCCTCAAAATTACCAAATAGCTGCATTAATATTCAAGGGCCACCAGATTTGTTTTTATCATTTGACATGTTTAATTCCAAACATTTTCGAGGAGTTAATTCTCTGAACTGACTCCCCACCAGTGAATGCCTTGAGCAGTCGTGTGGAATTTCCAAGCTTTTGCCTCTCGTCCACCTGATATCCAGAAAGATACCAATGTGGACCCCTTTGTAATCAATCCGATTCATTATAATTCTATTTAGAGAATATTAACCGAGAGTCAACAGCTCAGTTTCAAGCAGTGTTGGGAGAATGCACAAAGCTTTTGCTCTAAACATGGCCTGCAAGCAGTAAGGAGCTTCCTGACTGCTTCACCCATTCGTGCATTTGATTAGATATTGTAGGCAGGTTTATTGTCGGTTTAGTGATGTGTTCCGTCACAGGAACACAGAGTATCTGTTTCACTGGGCAAACAGGAGTCCACCATATCAAGACCTGAACACAGAGTTCAGTCTGCACTGCAGCACCATCCAGTGGCATAGATTGGACACATAGCATCATTCCGGAAACTGTTTGAGTGGGACGTCACCCTGAATTTTCCTTCAGTGCTACTGCTCTCACCCACATATGTAATGCCCATAAAGTGGTACGCAGCTGTTTCATGCTGTTACTTGTGTCCAAGGTACTTACTGATACCAGACACGTTGTTCCAGGCTATCTTCATGATGAGATGGGCCATCTTCGGTCCCACTCCTGGAAGTTTCAGAAGTTCGCTTACGCTGCTGGGAATGTCGCCACTGTACTGCTCCTTCAGGATTGCTGTGGTCTGTTTGATGTACTTCACTTTGCTCTGCACAGGTAAATCACATCATGGATAAGATGCAAAGGTAACAGCAATCTTATCAACTGGGGGCATGGTTGGTCTTGGTTATGTTACTGGACTAGTAATCCAGCAGCTTGGACTAATGATCCAGAGACATGAGTTCAAATCCCACCACAGAAGCTAGGGAATGTAAATTTAGTTAATTAAATAAATCTGGAATCAAAACTAGCCTAACTATCACAAAAACCCATCTGGTTCATTAATGCCCTTTAGGGAAGGAAATCTGCTGTTGTTACCCAGTTTGACCTATATGTGACTCCAGTTTCACAGCAATGTCATTGACTCTTAACTGTCCTCTAACATGGCCTAGCAAGTTATCCAATTGCCTCAAGGGCAATTAGGGATGAGCAATAAATTCTGGCTTTACCAGTGACCTCCAGATCCTGTGAATGAATTAAAACAAAATCATCATGTGAAAAGCAGGATGCAGCATGTTGGAGGGGAGGGGGTAGGAATGCAAATAGCTGGGTTGCTCATTGACCCTGCTGTGTTTCTGAAATTGCCAACATTCTTCCAATTATTGCCATTTTCCCTTAGCAGAGAGTGATATGGAGCCAGCAGTATAACTTGGGCTGGTACTTTATAACAGGCACTTCCTGAACATACCACATTAGGGGCAGCAGCTTTTGGTCACCTGCCCTTTGTGTAGCTCAGTGTCAAATTTTGTTTGATAATCACTCCTGTGAAGCACCGTAGGATGTTTTAGTACTTTAAAGGTGCTAGAAGAATGCAGGTGGTTGTTGCTGAGTAGGCCCTTCAGCCCCTCAAGCATATTCCACCATTCAATTAGATCACTGCTAATCTATATCGCAACTCCCTTTACCCAAAAGTCCTGTAACGCCTTCCCCACTCCCATCAAGCCAATTTGTTGATAACACCTGTGCTACTATAAGAGGTCGTAACCTCGGATTAACTATGAGCAATGCCATGGGAGGCCTAGAAGAAAATTGACCATGTGTCAACAGTTAAAAATGTCTGCCAAAAGATTTAATTACACCAGCTGGCCCAATTTAAAAACCAGGACTGGGTCGGGGGAAGTGACCAGCATGGTGAATAAGCAAATGCCTGTCAGTTATTCTAGGATGTACACACACTTTACATACAAAGCTGTTCTTTGTATTATAGAGGCAACAGGAATTTAAATAATAAAATATAATAAACTCTAGAATTTTCCTTAAGATAGCTCATGCAAACTATGCCCTTTAGCTCTCAGTAAATATCAATATGAAACTATAAAGAAAACCAAAACTTAAACACTAGTGCTCTGAAATGATCAAAGCTCAAATTCAAACAACAGGGTCAGAGTTGTACAGCTCAGAAAAAGGCCCTTCGGCCCATCATGTCTGTGCCGGCCATCAAGCACCTATCTACTCTAATCCTATTTTCCAGCACTTGGCTCGTAGCCCTGTATGCTGTTGCATTTCAACTGCTCATCTAAATACTTCTTAAATGTTGTGAGGGTTCCTGCCTCTATCACCCCTTCAGGCAGTGTGTTCCAGATTCCAACCACCCTCAGTGAAAATTTTTTTCCTCAAATCCCCTCTAAACCTCCTGCCCCTTACCTTAAATCTATGCCCCCTGGTTATTGACCCCTCCGCTAAGGGAAAAGGTTTCTTCCTATCTAACCTATCAATGCCCCTCATGATTGAGGTATACCTCAATCAAGTCCCCCCTCAGCCTTCTCTGCTCTAAGGAAAACAACCCTAGCCTTTTCAGTCTCTCTTCATAGCTGAAATGCTCCAGCCCAGGCAACATCCTGGTGAATCTCCTCTGCACCCTCTCCAGTGTAATTACATCCTTCCTATAGTGTGGTGCCCAGAACTGTACACAGCACTCCAGCTGTAGCCTAACTAGCGTTTTATACAGCTCCATCATAACCTCCCTGCTCTTATATTCTATGCCTCGGCTAATAAAGGCAAGTACCCCATATGCCTTCCTAACCACCTTATCTACCTGTGCTGCTGCCTTCTGTGATCTATGGACAAGTACACCAAGGTCCCTCTGTACTTCCTAGGGTCATACCATCCATTGTATATTCCCTTGCCTTATTAGTCCTCCCAAAATGCATCACCCCACACTTCTCAGGATTAAATTCCATTTGCCACTGCTTTTCCCATCTTACCAGCCCATCTATATCGTCCTGTAATCTAAGGCTTTGCTCCTCACTATTTATGACACCACCAATTTTCGTGTCATCTGCGAACTTACTGATCAAAACTCCTATATTCTCATCTAAATCATTAATGTACACTACAAACAGCAAGGGTCCCAGCACCGATCCCTGTGGTACACCACTGGTCACAGGCTTCCACTCGCAAAAACAACCCTTGACCATCACCCTCTGCCTTCTGCCACTAAGCCAATTTTGGATCCAATTTGCCAAATTGCCCTGGATCCCATGGACTCTTACCTTCTTAACCAATCTCCCATGCAGGACCTTATCAAAAGCCTTACTAAAGTCCATGTAGACCACATCAACTGCTTTACCCTCATCTACACATCTTGTCACCGCCTCGAAAAATTCAATCAAGTTAATTAGACACGCTCTCCCCCTGACGAAGCTATGCTGACTATCCCTGATTAATCCCTGCCTCTCCATTGCATTGCATTGATGTTGTCCCTTTTATGTATTATAACATCCTAAGCTGCTTCATAGTAGCAAATATCAAACAAATTTTGACACCAAGTCACATTAGGACAGACAACCAAAAACTCGGTTAAAGAGGTAGATTTTAAGATCCAATTAAAAGGAGGAGGGAGAGGTGGAGAGGCGAGAAGTTTAGGGAGGGAATATCAGAGCTTCGGGTCCAGGCAGCTGAAGGCACGGCCACTAATGGATATTGCATTTGGGAAGATATTCAGTTGGAAAATAGTAATTAAGCCGTAAGCATTGGTGGACTAACCCTCCAGAATCCAACTGGATAGATGAGTTTCCCGAGTGTCTTATCCTCCATCTTGAGAATGTTCTCCACAGTCAAGCCATGCTCCCTCAGCTGTTTCATTGCTGCAAACGTCACGTGATCTTTGGTCTGGCTGGAGAGCATGAGCGACAGAAGCACCTGATATCTCATGACCTACGGAATTCCATAGATCAAAATAGGCAGTGACAGCATCAATATGAAGGAGACATTTCCTATTTCTACCTTCAACTTAAACTTCAAAATTTGCCATTGCTAAATATTTTAAATGATGGAGACAAATGGGGCATTTCCTTCCCACTTTTTTCTTCTCTGGTCTTCTGCAGGTGATGATTCAGATTCCCCAAGGGTCTACAGCTGCTGCCCAAAATCTGCCAACCCAACCCAACCCACCCCACCCCACCTGTCTCTCAGCCCACATGGTGAATATGCAGAGTATTGGCCCATGAGGGACGTTATGTGGCTCAGTGGGTAGCACTCTTGTCTCTGAGTCAGAGGTTTGTGCATTCAAGTCCTGCTCCGGGAACTTAAAACACAAAATCTGTGTTGGTACTTGCAGTGCAGTACTGAGGGTGTGCTGCACTGTTGGAGATGCTGTCTTTCAGAGGAGATGTTAAACCAAGGCCCTGTTTACTCTCTCAGGCAGACATTTGAGATTTCAGAACAGGGGGTGTTCTTCTCTAGTGTCCTGGCCAACATATACCCCTCAACCAAAATCTGAAACGGATGATCATTCATTTCATTGTTGTTTTTTTTTAGATTTAGAGATACAGCATTGAAACAGGCCCTTCGGCCCACTGAGTCTGTGCCGACCATTAACCACCCATTTATACTAATCCTATATTCCTACCACATCCTCACCTGTCCCTATATTCCCCTACTACTTACACTAATGGCAATTTATAATGGCCAATTTACCTATCAGAGTTTCTTGTGTACAAATGGGTTACAACAGCGACTACGCTTCAAAAGTAGTTAACTGACTGTGAAGCACCCTGGGACGCCCTGGGGGTCATGAAAGGCGCTATATAAATGCAAGTTTTTTTTTCGATTATAAGCCACAGGGGTTAGGTTCCATCAGTTTACCTCTGGGGCTGCAGTTCTGTCGAAGCATTGCTCAGCTCCCATGTGATCCACAGGCGCATCCCTGCCCTTCCTCATCTCCCTGATGTTATTCAACTGCTCTCTCCAGGCCTTGGGTTCCCATTTAGAGCTTGTCTCATCAGCCGGCGAAGCAGTCTGCGCCTGGCTCGTGCTTCGGGTTGCACAGTTGTCCCCAATCTGCAAGCTCTCCCTTTTCTGCCTCGGTGCATTTCTGGGGGCAGAGCCTCCAGCCTGGATCCGTGGGGCTGCTCTGACCGTTCCCTGGCTCGGGTAGCCGGGCTGCTGCAACATGCTGGGGTCCCTTGCGAAGTTGGAGCCACTGTCCCATGCCCTGCCCCCGGTGGCCGCGCACACCCGTCGGTTCATGTTCCGAGTCAGTACCCCCGGTGTAAAATAAGGCGAGGTAGAAGCCATAATCCCCGGCCCCCTTTGTTATTATCGAAAGCGGAGAGCCGGGGGTCGCGGCCCCTTTAAATCCCACGCAGATAAAATGTATCAACTGGGGGAAATGTCACAACATTCGTATCACGTGCGGGTCTTCCCTTGGCATCCCAGACTGAGCTAGGAATGAGCCTCTAAGGGACGAATGGTCTTTTCCCGTCCATAATGTTTCCTTATTTCCACAGGAACGTCTGATCTGATAGCCCTCGATAGTATGGGCCCAAAAAACAGTTTACCCTTCGCTCCCTCTGCTGTGCTATCACTGTACATGCAGCTACAGCCTCACTTATTGACTTTCACCTGCATGTATTGAGTGCAGATGGTGGAATGACATTCACTCATTTGTCTTTCGGGATAGAACAGACTCACAGGGCAGGCTTGGGCAAATGTCAGCAATTTTTAATTTATTAAAGGGATTTTAGAAAGAACGAACATTTTTTAAAAAAAGTTTGTTCATGGGATGTGGATGTCACTGGCAAGGCCAGCATTCATTGCCCATTCCTAAGCTGCAACACAGAACTACTTGCGTGCCAAACAGCGGAAGCAGCATGCAATAGGCAGAGCTAAGCGATCCCACAACCAATGGATCAGAACTAAGCTCTGCAGTCCTGCCACGTCCAGTCATGAATGGTGGTGGACAATTAAACAACTATCAGGAGGAGGAGGCTCCACAAATATCCTCATCCTCAATGATGGGGGCGTCCAGCACGTCAGCGCAAAAGACAAGGCTGAAGCATTTGCATCCATCTTCGGCCAGAAGTGCCGAGTGGTTGATCCATCTCTGCCTCCTCCTGAGGTCCCCAGTATTAAAGACGCCAGTCTTTAGCCAATCCGATTCACTCCACATGATATCAAGAAATGGCTGAAGGTGCTGGATACTGCAAAGTCTACGGACGCTGACAACATTCTGGCAATAGTACTGAAGATTTGTGCTCCAGAACTGGCTGTGCCCTTAGCCAAGCTGTTCCAGTACAGCTACATCACTGGCATCTATCCAACAATGTGGAAAATTGCCCGGGTATGTCCTGTACACAAATATCAATAAAAATCCAACACGGCCAATTACTGCCTCATCAGTCTACTCTCAATCATCAGCAAATTGATGGAAGGTGTCGTCGACAGTGCTATCAAGCAGCAATACCAGCTCACTGACGCTCAGTTTGGGTTCCGCCAGGGCCACTCGGCTCCTGATCTCATTACAGACTTGGTCCAAACGTGGACCAAAGAGGTGAGGTGAGAGTGACTGCCCTGACATCAAGGCAGCATTTGACTGAGTGTGGCATCAAGGAGCCCTAGCAAAACTGGAGTCAATGGGAATCTGGGGGAAAACTCTCCACTGGTTGGAGTTATACTTAGCACAAAGGAAGTTGGTTGTGGTTGTTGGAGGTCAATCATCTCAGTCCCAGAACATCACTGCAGGGGTTCCTTAGGGTAGTGTCCTAAGCCCAATCATCTTCAGCTGCTTCATCAATGACCTTCCCTCCATCATAAGGTCAGAAGTGGGATGTTCGCTGATGATTGCACAATGTTTAGCATAATTCGTGACTCCTCAGATACTGAAGCAGCCCATGTCCATATGCGGCAAGTCCTGGTCAACATCCAGGCTTGGGCTGATAAGTGCAAGTAACATTCATGCCACACATGTGCCAGGCAATGACCATCTCCAACAAGAGAGAATCTAACCTCCCCTTGATATTCAATGGCATTACCATCATTGAATACCCCATTATGAACATCCTGGGGGTTACCATTGACCAGAAACTGAACTGGACCAGCCACATAAATACTGTAGCTACAAGAACAGATCATGGGCTAGGAATTCTGTGGCAAGTAACTCACTTTCTGACTCCCCAAAGCCTGTCTACCATCTACAAGGCACAAGTCTGAAGTACTTGCTATAGAGGGAGTGCAGCGAAGATTTACTAGACTGATTCCTGGGATGGTGGGACTGACGTATGAGGAGAGATTGAGTTGGTTAGCATTATATTCGCTGGAGTTCAGAAGAGTGAGGGGGGAATCTCATAGAAACCTATAAAATTCGAACAGGACTTGACAGGGTAGATGCAGGTAGGATGTTCCCGATGGTGGGGGAGTCCAGAACCACGGGTCATAGTCTAAGGATACGGGTTAAACCTTTCAGGACTGAGATGAGGAGAAATTTCTTCACCCAGAGAGTGGTGAACCTGTGGAATTCACTACCACAGAAAGCAGTTGAGGCCAAAACATTGTATGTTTTCAAGAAAGAGTTAGATATAGCTCTTGGGTTGAAAGAGATCAAAGGATATGGGGGGAAAGCGGGAATAGGTTACTGAGTTGGATGATCAGCCATGATCATAATGAATGGCGGAGCAGGCTCGAAGGGCTGAATGGCCTACTCCTGCTCCTATTTTCTATGCTTTAATCGCCATTGCGAAGGTGAGCGGACCTCTTGAGCCGCTGCCTCCGTGTGGTGTAGGGGCACCCACACTGCTGTTAGGGAGGGAGTTGAAGGATTTTGACCCAGCCATGATGCATTTCTATAGCGCCTTTCACAACCTCTGGATGCCCCAAAATGCTTTACAGCCAATTAAGTACTTTTCTGAAGTGTAATGTCAGAAACACGGCAGTCAATTTGCACACAGCAAGCTCCCACAGATAAAGGACCAACTCAGAAGTTCTAAGTGCTGGTTGAAGGATAAATATTGTGAAGGACATTGTTTTTCTTCTAATATTGCATGGGATTCTTTACGTCCACCTGACATGACAGACAGGGCTTCAGTGTAACATCTCGTCTGAAAGATGGCACCTCTGACAGTGCAGTGCTCCCTCACTACTGCATTAGAGTGTCACACTGGACTGTGTGCTTAAGTCTCTGGAGTGGGACTTAAACCCACAACCTTCCAACATAGACCATTGTGATTACAGGTGACACTTTTAAAGTAGCGAATGCTTTACAACTGGAAATTAGTGCTGGGCAGGAGAACAAAAGCATGGTCGAATTCATAGTTATTAAGGAACCTTTATAAGGTGGGAAGAGATATAGCATGGTGGGAAGGTTTAGAGACCAAATTCATGAGTATATTCACCAGACTGATGAAGGCTCTGTCATCAGTGGTAGAACAGGGGGAGGAGGGAGGGAACAATGAAGAGTAGGCCAGTACTGATAGAGCAGAGGGTGCGTCTGGGCAGATAAGATTGGAAGAGAATGCAGAGGTCTGGTAGAATAAGACCAGGGAGGATGTAGATGAGCAGGAGGATTTTGAAATTCAGATGGCAAACCAATGGAGGTTGGTGAGGACAGAGGGTGATAAGTGAGTGAGACTCAGATTGGAATGGGATGTGAGCAGCAGAGTTCTGGATGAACTAGAATTCTTATTGAATATTGATCTTATTGAATGGGAGAGCAGCTTTGAAGGGCTGAAAGGCCTACTCCTGCTTCCATTGCTTATGTTCTAATGGAATTCGTGTAGTGTAGTGCTCAGGAGGCCCGGGAGGAGGACATTGGAGAGTTATGTTTGGAGGTGGTGAACACATGGGTAATAGTTTCAGTAGCAGCTGGGGTGAGGTAGAAGAGGAGATGAATGAAACTTTGGGTTTTTCCATGTAATCCAGAAGGACTGAACTTCAAGAGGTGAATGGCCCTTTTCATCTTGGTTTAACTTTTACTTCGTCCTCATGATCTATTTGATCTAGTTCATTCCTAAGAAATAAACACATCTCCACAGGGTCAATTTTTTGAATGAACACTCTCGATGTGGAACCCTACCTGTGAGAAACACGCATCTCGAAATAGTGCATTCACCATGATTGGAATGTAGGAACATAGGAAATAGCAGCAGGAGTAGGTTATTCAGCTCCTTGAGCCTGCCCTGCCATTCAACTAGATCATGGCCGATCTTCTACCTAAACCACATTTTACTCCACGCTATCCCCATATCCTTGGAGATCTTTAATATCTAGAAATCTATTGATCTCTGTCAACTACATACTCAATCACTGACCCACCAACACAACCCTCTGGGGTAGAGAATTCCAAAGACTCACCACCTTCTGAGAAGAAATTCCTCCTCACCTCAGTCTTAAATGGCCTATCCCTTATTCTGAGACTGTGTCCACTGGTTCTTGACCCACCAGCCAGGGGAAACATCCTTCTTGCATCATCCTTGTTGAGCTCTGTAAGAATTTATTTATGCCTCAATGAGATCATCTCTCATTCTTCTAAACTCTAGAAAGTACAGCCCCAGTCTTCTCAATCTCTCCTCACAAGACAATCCCGCCACCCCAGGAATTAGTCTGATGAACCTCCATTGCACTCCCTCTATGGCAAGCATATCCTGCCTTAGTTAAGGAGAACAAACTGTACACAATACTCCAGGTGCAGTCTCACCAAGGCTTCATACATTGCAGCAAGACTTCTTTACTCCTGTACTCAAATCCTCTTGCAACAAAGGCCAACATACCATTTGCCTTCCTAATTGTTTGCTGCACCTGCATGTTAGCTTTCAGTAACTTACGAACAAGGACACCAGGTTCTTTTGGACATCAACACTTCCCAATCTCTCATCATTTAAGAAATACTGTACATTTCTGTTTATCCTTCCAAAGTGAATAACTTCACATTTTTCCACATTATACTCCATCTTCCATGTTCTTGCCCACTAACTTAGCCTATCTAATTCCCCTTGAAGCCTCTTCCATCTACTAATATAAATGTACTGTAAATCATGTGAGGGAAGAAAGAACTTACATTTCTATAGCGCCTTTCACGACCTGAGGAGATCCCAAAGTGCTTTACTGCCAATTAAGTTCTTGTGAAGTGTTATAACGACTTGCAGGTTGGTAGGTAAATTGGCCATTAGAAATTGCCCCTAGTATAGGTAGGTGGTAGGGGAATATAGGGACAGGTGGGGATGTGGTAGGAATATGGAATTAGTGTAGGATTAGTATAAATGGGTGGTTGATGGTCGGCACAGACTCGGTGGGCCGAAGGGCCTGTTTCAGTGCTGTATCTCTAAACTAAACTATTGTAAAATAGGAGAAGAAATTCTTGATCTGCACCTAGAGTTGGTGAGGCTCCACATGGGAGTGCATATTCATGGCTTCCAATCTTTGTGCTTTTGCTGATCATATAAATGTCATTGCTTACATTTCCCCAACATTCACAACTTTATTTTTTAAAGGGCCCTTGTTAGCACATTGGAGGAGTTTATGCAATAAAGGTCACCTCCTGAAACAGCCAAGAGTGACTTACATCGAAACTCTGGAAGGTTGACCAGTTGGAACAGTTGATGTTTCAGGACATACTGTTGTTTGAAAACGCTTTCCATAACATTATTTCAATGAAACTTGAACCTAAATGTTTCTCACTAATCGATGCTTCATTATGTCCTTAATAACTTTGTGCATTGTCTGCATGCACGTTGCTACATTTTAATTCTGATAAAGCACATCTTTTATCAATCAGCAACTTCTACTCTACAAAGCGTAATTGCTTCATTTAAGTATGTAACAATCTATTCAGTCTACTGTTGCAGATCCAGTTTGGTTTTACTGAAACTTAGAATTTCCATTTTTTTACATGAACTTGTCCACTTTTGTTCAGATCCAGTAACATTGAAATATTTGGCATAAGATTACTTATTCAAGGCAAGTAAGGATGGGCAGTAAATGCTGACAACAGCCCAAGGATGAATAGAGAATAAAATGTGCAAGAAAAGATACAAATGAACAACAATTCCCAGCAGGCACCGCGGCCTGACGCAAACCTAAAGCCGGAAGTAGAAGCGCGCGTGACGTCAGTTCCAGGAGGGCTGGGCCTGCAGCGGGAGCTTGGAGTTGATGCAATGGGGGAGTGAGGTGGTCGAGGTCGGATCAGGCAGTAGGGTGAGTGGCAACCGGCGCTCGGGCTCTGGTAGAGGTTGGGAGTCTGAGGCCCCGGTTTGCTGTCAAGGACAGGACGCTGCAGTAAACAATCTCACGACCCGGGGGGAGAGGGCCCCACTAACAGAGGGGAGGGGAGAGAGCCCCACTAACAGAGGAGGGAGAGGAGAAGGAGGAGGGAGAGGAGGAAGGAGAGGAGGAGGGAGAGGGGAGGGGGAGGAGGGAGAGGGGAGGGAGAGGAGGGGGGAGCGGGGAGAGACCCACTAACGGGGGGGGGGGGAGAGCCCCACCAACAGAGGGGAGGGGGGAGAGCCCCACCGACAGAGGGGAGGGGGGAGAGCCCCACCGACAGAGGGGAGGGGGGAGAGGCCCACTAACAGGGGAGGAGGAGGAGGGAGAGGAGGAGGGAGAGGGGAGGGAGAGGAGGAGGGAGAGGGGAGGGAGAGGAGGAGGGAGAGGGGAGGGAGAGGAGGGGGGAGCGGGGAGAGCCCCACCAACAGAGGGGAGGGGGGAGAGCCCCACCAACAGAGGGGAGGGGGGAGAGCCCCACCAACAGAGGGGAGGGGGGAGAGCCCCACCGACAGAGGGGAGGGGGGAGAGCCCCACCGACAGAGGGGAGGGGGGAGAGCCCCACCGACAGGGGGGAGTGGGGTGGGAGAGAGCCCCACCGACAGGGGGGAGGGGGGTGGGGTGGGGGTGAGCCCCACCGACAGGGGGGAGAGGAGAGGGGTGGGGGTGAGCCCCACCGACAGGGGGGAGAGGAGAGGGGTGGGGGTGAGCCCCACCGACGCGGGGGAGAGGAGAGGGGTGGGGGTGAGTCCCACCGACGCGGGGGAGAGGGGTGGCGGTCAGCCCCACGGACGGGGGGGAGAGGGGTGGGAGTGAGCCCCACGACTTGGGGAGGGGGAGGAGCCCCACGACCTGGGGGAGCAGGGGGGCGGGCAGTGAGCCCCACGACCCGGGGGTGAGGGGTGGCAGGGAGCCCCACGACCCGGTTTGGCGGTGGGAGGAGGGAGCCCCACGACCCGGTTGGGGGGGGGTGGGGAGCCCCATGACTCGGTTTGGGGGGGGGGGGGGGGTGGAGGCGAGGAGGGAGCCCCACGACCCGATTTGGGGGTGGGGAGGAGCAGGGAGCCCCACGACCCGGTTGGGGGGGGGCGGTGCGGGGAGGGTGTGTGACAGATGGGGGTTTAGGAGGTTCCACTTCGGCCCCGAGATGGGTGGGGGATTGATTGTTTTCAGGCTAGGCTGGGTGTGGGGATTAGATCAGTCCCCGTGGCAGCCTGCCCACTGGGTAGTGGCTATCACAGTCCATCCCCCTCCATGGCAGTCCTTGGAGTCCAGAAGCTTTTTTTCAGTGTAGTGCAACTTGATGTGACAATGACTGTGCTCTGTTGACATTGTTTTCAAATAATCATCATCCTCCCATAGAGTCACTGCTGCTTTTAATGTACATAACAGGTTGCCAGTTTGTATCATTTGACAGGTGTGAAAAAAGAAAGGGTAACAGTGATTATTTTAGATCTTAACCTGAGCTGCAGTGCGATTGTGAGCAGTTTTTTGTGTGCCAGAGATCAAGATTGGTTTGTTATTGGAAAATGTGATGGATTTAGACTTTGACTCCAAAGTAACACAGCTGATGTTTTTCACACCATAGCATTCAGTCGTTTTTGGTTTTAGTGCCCTACAGTTTCCTCGTATGTTTATGCAATAGTATTTTTGCATGTATAGATTGCTGCAGTTAATGTGTATGCTTTCTAGCTATTAATTCGGAATTTTTTTTCCTTTTAGCATCTGGTTTTTCATGCATTTCTGTGAAGTGCCTTGGGATAATTTGCTATATTAAAGGCATTATAATCAATACAAGTTATTGTCGCGTGTGTGCTTGCTTGATTTTAAGCCTGTTCTTACACTCCGTGGCGAAAGTTGGGGAAAAGATTGATCTTGCGGTTATTCTAGTCCAGTTGCTGTAGTGCTTGTGCTGATTTTGTCTGACAGTGAGGTTCTGAGAGTGGATTTCTAACTGATTTCTGCAGCAGGTGCCTTCAGTTGGCTGCTGGTCACTGCTGGCTTCAGTTAACTAATAGTTTTGCAGGAGACCAGACCTGGTCAGTGTCTTGAAATGGCTGTTGGTTAGGTGATCAACATTGTGATACAAGTCTCTGGGCACAATGTCATTGGGACGGCGTAGATTTCAGTTGAACGAGTGCAGTTGGTGGAATCTTTCCTTTTGAACTTGTGGGCAGAGCTGCCTTTGGACGTCGGGGCGGTTGAACTAGTGTAAAAGATATCAGATGCTCGAGCATAAAGTAGTTACAGGCGCAACCTGTGTCTAAATTTCCGCAATCATTTGTGTTACTGGATTTGACTGTGCCAGGTTAAGCTGTTATCTGGTATCATGAAAACACTCCAGTCTGCATTGTTGCCACTAAGAATTTATTTAAGTGCAATGGTGGCATGTGAAAGGTTAATGCCATGTATGTTTGGACTGAAAATTACATCCATGGCCCAATTGGTTGAAGAGAGCGAAACGGAATAATAGGTTGTCAGTGATAGTGGTGGGTGGGAGCATTTGAGGAGATTTATCTTAGACGTTGTATAGTGCAATACTTGAGTGATTTCTGCCCCCTTTAGCATTTTGGCATCAGTTTTTGCAAATTAAATCTAGTGCCGGCACTCAACTTGGTTTACTTTCTGTGTGCAAAGTTGCTGATGGAAATCCAGAAGCTGGAAGAACAATTGACACATTACTGGAGATAAATGTTGCTTTTTTGTGTGGAAAGATTGACCGTAACAGCTAAGAAACTTGTGTTTGCAGTCGGAATCGCTGCTTCCTATGTGCGTCTGATCGAGGTCATTTGTGGAGGCGGTAGCTAAAGTCTCTCATTCAAGAGATTACACAGGAGCGAGTGAGTTCTGGATCTTTCTGAAATATCAAACCAAGTCTGGCATTGCTTGCCTCCAAGTGTGTTGCGTTGACAGATCTTCTAATGAACCTGTTGACAGAACCTTCCACTTTAGGTGATGCGGTTCTTGAATAGACAGTATGTGGTAGATTAAACAGAATTTCAGAGCAGGATAATGTATAGCTATTCCTGTGTGAATCTGAGTAAATAATTCAGTGACAGTGCCCTTGTTGCTGCCGACTTAAACAGGAGGAGGCCATTCAATCCCTCGTGCCTTTCCCCTTTTCACGACTGTTCTGCACCTTGACACCATTTACCTGCTTTTGCTCAGTATTCCTTGATACCCTTACCTAATAAATCTATCGCCCTCACCCTTGAAAGCTTCAATTGTCCCAGCATCTTTAAATTTTTAGGAGGGAGAATTTCAGATTTCCATTTGTGTGGAGAATTGCTCATCTGTGACAGTGCATCCCAGCGTAAGGCACTGCTGTTGGAGGTGGAGAGAGTAGGAATGAGAAGTTGTGTGAGCTTTTGTGCTACGTAACAATTTAATCTTGCCTCATTTAAATTTGGGGGAAAGCTGATCTTGTTTCAATTGATTGGGGTGAATTATTCCTTGTGGAGTTTGACTGCTGTGAGTAATCCGCAGTAACACAGCTAGGAAGGCAACCAGTGCAAAATGAGCTGTGAAAGTAGGATTGTAGTTTTCCAATTTCTAATAACATTGGTATCATTACTGACGCAACAAATACTGATTAGTGTCTTGAGGGTTAAATTAAATTGCTTTAATTTCCTATAATGTTACCCAAAACAAACTTGTACATCCGTAACATATGCATTCTTTTGAAGGGTCCATGTAAATTTTTGTGACAGGAGCCTTGGAGTCAAACATGCCTGACTTGAATTTTGTTTCTGGCCATTTTCATACTACTTTGTAGTAAAGAAGTTGAGTGTTTGCATTGGCTTTATTTTCATGCTAAAAAGGCAGACTTGAAATCCCCGAAAATAACCCAATTTACTGAGGTCACATGGGTTGTCAAAATATTCATTTAAAATAAGTGAGTAGAAAGATATGAAAAAGCTCAATAAAATATATAGCAATGTAGGAAAAATGCCCAAAAAAGAGGTAATTTAAAATGACTCTGCACCATGTTTGTTTAATCTGAACACACCATGCAGGATGAACACACGCCGGGTGCTCCGGTTTCCTCCCACAGCCAAAGACTTGCAGGTGATAGGTAAATTGGCCATTGTAAATTGCCCCTAGTGTAGGTAGGTAGGTGATGGGTAATATGGGATTACTGTAGGGTTAGTATAAATGTGTGGTTGTTGGTCGGCACAGACTCAGTGGGCCGAAGGGCCTGTTTCAGTGCTGTATCTCTTAAAAAAAAATAAAAGCAAAATACTACAGATGCTGGAAATCTGAAATAAAAACAAAAAGTGCTGGAAAAACTCAGCAGGTCTGGCAGCATCTGTGGAGAGAGAAGCAAAATTATCGTTTCAGGTCTGTGACCTTTCATCATAACTGGCAAAGGTTAGAAAAGAATTGGGTTTTGAGCAAGTGAAGGGGAGGGGGTTGGGGGGAGAGAGCAAAGGGTGTTTGACAGGGCAGGAGAGATTAATTAACAAAGCTGTCCTGGGACAAAGGCAAGGCGTGCATTAACGCTTGTGGTGGAAGACGAAGCATTAGTCCAGAGAGAGTGTTAATATTAAAGTAATGAGCAGCTCTGACTGCATGAAAAGCAGCAAAAATAAAATATTTTTAAAAAGGCCAGTCATGCTCTGAAGTTATTGAACTCAGTGTTCAGTCCGCAAGGCTGTAGAATGCCTAATCGAAAGATCAGGTGCTGTTCCTCGAGCTTGCATTGATGTTCACTGGAGCAGGCCAAAGACAGAAACGTTGGCATCAGAGCAAGGGGGGAGTGTTGAAATGGCAAGCAACCAGAAGCTCGGGATCATACTTTCGGACTGAGCAGAGATGTTCAGCAAAGTGGTTGCCCAGTCTGCTTTTGGTCTCCCCAATGTAGAGGAAACCGCATTGTGAGCAGTGAATACAGTATACTACATTGAAAGAAGTACAAGTAAATCGCTGCTTCACCTGAAAGGAGTGTTTGGGGCCTTGGATAGTGAGGAGAGAGGAGGTAAAAGGACAGGTATTACACGTCCTGTGATTGCATGGGAAGGTGCCAAGGTGTCGGGGGTAATGGAGGAGTGGACCAGGGTGTCGCGGAGGGAACGATCCCTTTAGAATGCTGGTGGGAGGGGAAGATGCGTTTGGTGGTGGCATCACACTGGAGATGGCGGAGGATTATCCTCTGGATGTGGAGGCTGGTGGGGTGGAAAGTGAGGGGAAAGAGAACCCTGTCGCGGTTCTGGGAAGGAGGGGAAGGGGTGAGGGCAGAAGGGCAGGAAATGGGCCAAACACGGTTGAACGCCCTGTCGACCATGGTGGGGGGGATTCCTTGGTTGAGGAAAAAGGAAGACATGTCAGAAGCGCCCTATCAAACACCTTCCCCTTTGTTCTCTCCCCCAACCCCTTCACTTACTTAAAACCTAATTCTTTTCTAACCTTTGCCAGTTCTGATGAAAGGTCACTGACCTGAAACGTTAACTCTGCTTCTCTCTCCACAGATCCTGCCAGATCTGCTGAATATTTCCAGCACTTTTTGTTTTTATTTTACATTAAACATCAGTGTTTTACCATTAAAAGTGATCCACTTATCAACTAAAGCGTTGTTGAACAAATTCTGCCAGGTTGCTGTTTGTTGTTTCTTTGAATTTCGTTATATACGCCTGGTTGTGTGTCTTTTTGACTTGCAGATAATAAACTTCATTCTGTGAAAGTTGCCCCCAACAATGCTACAACTTCCATTTCCTGAAGTATATTCGGACCATTGACAACTGCTCGGTCATAAATATAAGATAGTCACTAATAAATCCAATAGGGAATTTAAGAGAAACTTTTTTACCCAAAAGGTGGTTAGAATGTTGAACTTGCTGTTGAATACATAGAGTAGTTGAGGCAAATAACTTTGCCTAAAGTGGAGCATAAATAATAGTATAGACCAGTTTGACCAAATGAGTGTACAGCGCAGCAACCGTAGTGACAGCTTTGGAGGTTTTGGAGAGTGTTTTAAGTTGCATAATACTTGGCTCTCAGTATGGGATGGGATACAGGCAGTAAAGTTTTGGATGAGTTGAAGTTTATGAAGGGTGGAGGATAGAAAGTTATCTGGGGCAGAATTGGAGTAGTTGAGGCTGGAGGTGACTGAGGCATGCATGAGCGTTTGAGCGGTAGATGGGCTGATGCAGCGGTAATGTTGCGGAAATGGAAGTAGGTGATGTTTTGCACGGAGAGGATTTAGGTTTGTAACTTCAGCTTGTTGTCAAATGGAATACCATGGTTGCAAACAGACCTGAGATGTGGCTGTGGAGGGTGATGGATCAAGTGACAAGAAGATGGATTTTGTGGCTGGGGCCAAAACTTTGATCTTGCCGGTGTTAAACTGGAGCAAATTGTGGCTCATCCTACACTCAAATGTTTCCTTTATTTTTCCTCCAGTTTGCTCCCCTTCTCTTCCCTGCTGCCTCATGCCAATTTATGCACCTAGCAGCATTGCTTGATGTTCACTATCCTGCCCAAGCTCATCTGTGAGCATATAAAGCAAATACTAATGGGCAGCTTGATCATTGGATATCACAGCCCAATCCAGGTCCCATTTTCATTCAAAGTCCATATCTACGCACAAAAAAAAGATAAGATATAGATCAGTCATGATTTAATTGAATGGTGGAACAGGCTCGGGTGGCTGAATAGCCTCCTGTTCCTATGACTGTGACTGGCAAGCAACCAGGTTTGGAACTTTAGCCAAATTGTGCTGCCTGGCCCATATGTGCAAGAGGCCAGTTGTAGCGCTCAAATTCACAATTATGTGCCTGACAGAGTAGCAATATAACATGGGGACCTGCCTCGTGTGTCTATGGCTCCATTCTGCACCATGTAATTGGGGAGCTTTTTTACTTGATCTGAGCTGAAGGATAACTGTCCAAAGTTGTTCTCAAGTGCTTCTGGATATTCTGAACAGAATGTTGCAGAGCTTTGCTTGGTGAATGTGGGTAACACTTCCACTGATGGACGAACGTGTTTGATTGCTGGTCAGAACCGATTCATGACTTAATTGAAACTATATTTCATTTATTTCAGTTTAGGGAACTCCGTGACCATGTCCAAACCTACGAGCAAAGATTCATCCCTCCGCGAGCGATTCAAAAGCCTTCTGGGCATTGGCCCCCGTATTAACACAAAGCATGCGGAAAGTAAGCCAACGGAGTTCATAATCACGGGTGAAATACTGAAGGTATTGTGTTCAAATCTTAACTGGGCATGTACCCTGTTTACCTTTGCAAGGCTGTTTTGTCTGCTTCAGGTGCAATGCCATCGTCGAGTGTAATTCTTGGTTTTGTGTTTTCTTCAGGATCTGAATGTCGAGTGCGGACTTTACAACAGAATGAAAACCATCGGCCATGTTTGTGAGTTAGCCAGGACCAGGAAGTTTGAAGAGGTAAGAAAATCTTCAACATTCGTTCAGTAGACCCTTTTCATGATGTCCTCCACCACTTGTAGTAATCACAGTTTTTACAGTCCCACGGCAGTACCAATTAGACACCTGAAAAGGCAAGCACCGAAGTTATAATTCATTATTTATTTGGTCAAACAGTTGTTATTGAAATAACTGTGTCCCTTCCAGGGCAGGAGATGAGGCAAAACATGTTCATTTTACCTAGAAAGGTATGATCTGGAATACATTGCCTTAAAAGGTGGTGGAAATGGATTCAATAGTAATCATCAGAAGGGAGTTGGATATATACCTGAAATAAAAAGGTTTGCAGGGCTATAGGAAAGAGCAGGGGGAGTGGGACTAATTGGATAGCTCTTTTGGGTCTAAGGGGATCAAAGGGTATGGGGCGAAAGCGGGAACAGGTTACTGAGTTGGATGATCAGCCATGATCATAATGAAGGGCGGAGCAGGCTCAAAGGGCCGAATGGCCTACTCCTATTTTCTATGTTCAAAGCACCAGCATAGGCACGATAGGCTGATTGGCCTCTCTGTGCTGTATGATTTTAATTGAGATTTCTGCCGATCGTTTCCTTGCAGCACTGGAGTGATAGTTTCTATTCTGTTTAATGTGTGAATTGCCTCTTTTGTTCTTTGTGTGATTATAGCATGCGGTGGAAGCTGTGTGGCAGGCTGTGGATGACTTGATGTCTGAGGATCAGCCCCCAGAAGCCAGGCATGCAGTATTGCAGTTGATGAAGGCTATTATTCAGGGGCAGGTGAGCAATAGTGCTATTGTGGATCCAGTCTAGATTGAGACTGTACTTACTTGATACTTTTATTTCTGTTATTACAATATCAATCTTGTGAATTGAGGTTATTCCCTTTGTTGATGAAAATATTACTGATTTTAGTTACTTCTGGCATTCAGCATCTGATACCTCTGTAACATTGCCCGACACCACTCCTGCCTGAGCTTATCTGCTGTGAAACACTCATCCGTGCCTTTGTTACCTCTAGATTTGACTATTCTGATGCTCTTTTGGCTGGCCTCCTCTCGTCCACCTTGCATAAACTTAAGCTCATCCAAAACTCTGCTGCCCGTATCCAAACTTGCACCTGTGTTTGCTGACCTACATCGGCTCCTGGCCAGCAATGCCTCAATTATAAAATTCTCATCCTTGTCTTCAAATCCCTCTGTGGCCTCTTGCCCATCCCTGTGTCTGTAACATCCTCCAGCCCGACAACCCTCCCAGATCTCTGCACTCCAAATCTGGCCTCTTGCACATCTTCATTTTTAATGCTCCACCATTGCCTTCAGCTGTCTAGACCCATAGCTCTGGAATTCCTTCCCAAACCTCTCTGTGCCTCTGTCCTTTAAGAGCACTTGAAAAACATACCTCTTTGAAGTCTCACACCATCCTGACTTGGAAATATATTGCTGTTCCTTCATCGTTGCTATGTCAAAATCCTGGAACTCCCTCCCTGACAGCACTATGGGTGCAGTGGTTCAAAAATCTGACTCACCACCACCTTGAGGATAATTATGGATGGGCAATGCCTATGTCCCATGAACGAATATTAATAAAAACACTTTGTTCCTGTGTTGTCAGTTTTTTTTTGAATTCCAGCAGACTGACCTTTTGCAGCAAGCAAAATTTACAGGGCACAAGCCACTCCTTAGAAATGTAGTTGTAAAAATGTTATGGAACCCCCTTCTGTAAGGATTACTCCTTTAATTAGTTAAATGATTCTTCACAGTTCAGGCTCCAAGTATTGTTCAAATGCAAATTTATTACTCAAATACAGTAATTATTACAGTTACTCAAACTCAGGTTTCCTGCAGGCTCAAGGTGATCAGGCAGGACTTCGGTAGGCTGGACTTCCAGTTGTCCTGACAGCTTAACCCAAAATGCCTGTTACTTGTTCTTATATCTTCCCTCAATGTTAGTCCTCAGACATGATGCCCAGAACGTATATTGAAGTGAGGTTCCTTCTCACCAAAACCTCCAGATGCCAACAAAATGGCCATCTTGATAGCCCACCTCCTTCTGGAATGTGTCTTTGCAAAGCAGGTGTGGAAAGAAATGCAATGGTTTTTGTTGAGGTTTAATCCAAGCAGCTCTAACACAGGGGTCTGTGCTCTACGAGCTGTTCCCAGAGACGCACACTGAGATAAACATCAACTGCTGCTGGAGGACCATCAACTCGGTGAAAGACGCTCTTTGGTCTGCCTGAAACCTGCTGGTCTTCCAGTGCAAAGAGTTGTCCGTCACCGAGTGTTGCAGACTGGCACATTCCAAGGTCCAGGACTACGTGCTAAGGGACACGCTAAAGCTTGGGGCAGCCGCTGCAAAGGCTCAATGGGGAAAGACCACAGTGTACGGTCCTCCCGCCACAGTGAACTGAGGGGCTGGGCCCATGGGGAACCCCTCAGGCTGTATGCACCAAATATGGGTTTGCTGTAAAATGTACATGGCATGTAAAATGGAATGGAAGGGTTGTGAGGCAACTCACTCCTTTGCACTTACTGGGATGTCAACTTGGTGCTGTTTTGAACTGTGTTGTAATATATTTTTTTTTACAGATTTTTATGAATAAAGTATATTTTTGGGGAAAAAAATAAAATGGAATGGCAAGAGTTGTGAGGCACCTCATGTCCTGTATTGAAGGAATCCCCTCTCTATTGTACTTTCCGAAATGTGAAATTTGAACTGTTTCGTAATGTATTTTTTGCAAATTTTTATGAATAAGGTATCTTTTTGGAAAAAAATTAACCTTGATAGTTTGATTGTTGGGATTGGTCACTTGAACCCGATGTCTCCTGTCTGGCAATACAAAGGACAAGAGATGTGCTGGGCATAGATAGATATATAATAGATAATGTGATGACTGGCTAGCTGTAAGGAAGCTCCATTGTTTCAGCTAACCTCTGTGCCACATAACACAAATTCCTATCTGGTAATCACATCTCGATGTGATTAACTTTGGGACACAAAATAAATTCTAGCACCATCACGGGAATATCTTGGAAAGGCAAATATATTGAGTATACCAGCAGTCTGGAATGATTAAGGCCAGTTGTTTCCTGGTTTGGGATGGTTCGCTACATTACAGTTGCTTGTGTAAATGCATGTTGTTGTGCTTTGACTTTTTTCCCCTCTGTATTTAACAAATTGATGCACTGCCTTTGTTTAACTAGGGGGAAAGGCTTGGGCCGATCCGAGCGCACTTTTTTCACGTCATCGAGGATTACCCAGTGAATGGTGACCTACCTGAGAGACTTGAGGTGTTCAAAGCTCTAACTGAAAGTGGAAAAGACATCACCTATTTGGAGGAAGACCTGTGTACGTGTGTGGCACATTTAGGAAGAGCTTTGAATGGCTAGGTTGATGCTGAAATTTTTGTTGCGGCTCAGACTTGATTGTTATAGAACTTGATTTAGAGTCATAGAGTTATACAGCACCTCTACCACCCCTTCAGTGTGTTCCAGATTCCAACCACCCTCTGGGTGCAAACATTTTTCCTTCAATCCCCTCTAAACCTCCTGCCCCTTACCTTAAATCTATGCCCCCTGGTTATTGACACCTCCGCTAAAGGAAAAAGTTTCTTTCTATCTGTGCCCCTCAAAATTTTGTATACCTCAATCAGGTCCCCCCTCAGATTTCTCTGCTCTAAGGAAAACAACCCTAGCTATCCAGTCTCTCTTCATAGCTGAAATGCTCCAGCCCAGGCAACATCCTGGTGAATCTGCTCTGCACCCTCTCCAGTTTGAGTTCATAATGCTAATAATCAGGTTTTACTGACTGCATTAATGACATTAACATTTAGATTTTTTTTGCCCCCACAAAAAGTAGCATTGTTTGTTATCAATTAAGTTTGGTGCCACACATTTAAGTGACCCGTCCTTTAAAATCTTTTTATAGCAGAAGTGGAAAATTTTTCATCGCTTTCTAGAAGTTTTATATCGCTGTTTAAATATTGTTTTGATGTGACAAGTGCTAAGAAATTATTTTGTCGGTGGACAGCTAGAAGGTGGATTTATAGATGCGGAGTAATATGTAATTGCAATTATCTTAAGGCTGCATGTAGTGACACTATCATTCCTGGCTAGAATGGATGATGATGGGGTAATTTCCACCATCAATTACACCTGGAGACAGCACTGCTGTAAATGACTGATTTTACCCACATAATTTGTAATGATGTATCTATCCTCCACTCACTGCGTTTTGCTGGAGAAATAATCCTGCTTTTATTGGGAAACTTTGCTGTAGTTTCGGTAGTGAGCTCTGTTTACTACAGTTTGTAGAGACTCTTTAAAAGACTCTGCTGTAAAATAGGTTGTTTGCTGTGAGTCCTGCGTAATTCCCATCCTGTCTTCCAACTCATTGGCTGAAATGGTGGTGTCGAAATTCACTTTGTAACTATGAAATAGCGAGTAGATTTGGAATAATATTTTTGATGTGATGCTTTCTTTTGAAGATACTTCCGCATCCCTCCACCCCATCCCCCTTTTTGGATATTTCTGTACCACGCAGCCTTTTCAGCCAAGAGGCAAATGACCTCCTGCCAGATGTTATCTCATGGTCTGGCACTTACCCTAGGAAGGGAGTCAAGAGCAAAGCAGGGCAACTTCTGCCAATATTTCATGGATACATTCCTGTCCTTGAATCAAGGCTGAGATTATAGAATCCCCATGGCGGGACAACAGGGCACAAACCTGCATCTCCCTGCTATGAGAAACATTGATGGGTAAGCCCCGATGCTGTGCCATATTTTGATAGTATAAAATTGCATTTCCACCTTTTAACCAGGTGAATCAGTGGCTGTTTTAACACCTGGATACCAATGAGCAGATTTTTTTTTTATTTGGCAACTAATTCCCTATTTAAAAATGAGACTGTTGCTTTATAGGCAATATATGATCTTGTGTGTGTGTCTGTGTGTTTTTCTTTTTTGTTAAAGCCTCTTTTGTCCTCAAGTGGTTGGAAATTGGTCTCACTGCGGAGTTTCTGGAGGTACTAGTCAATCTGGTCAAATTCAACAGCTGCTACCTGGATCTGATTGTGGCTCAGATAGTCCAGTAAGTGAAAAGGGTGTTTTGTGAAATTTGCTGTTATAGGGTATAGGTGACGGTCATAAATGTTTGAATTGTTTATCAATGCTTAATTCCTTAAGCATGCAAAGCTAAAGGCTGTGCTCGAAAGTCATGGGCCTGATGTAGGAGCTTAGTGTCTTTATTTTCCACTACAAGGCCTAATTTGGCTTTTAATGGTCTAACAAAGGACAATTGATCATTAATTGAAAATGAAATTGTTTTCAGTTCCCATCTGTATGTTTCCTATCCCTTCCATCCCTTTTGATTTTACTTTAGAGGGGAACTTAATCGCAGCCTCTTTAATGTAGTTTGTCACTACTGTCTAAAACTATGTTATGATGCAGCTGAGTGGCCTGTTGTAACATTTGCGCTGTAGCTAGAGCTAGGCGCCACGGTTGTCTATTTTGAGAACTTTGATGCAATGACTGAGATCTGTTGTTATTGATTGATACATCAGATAATATTCCGTGTAGTGCAGGTCTGTTGCATTGCTGGGCACACCATTACACTAACTTCCATTGTTCATTCTGAAATGATCCATTTGGTGTCTGTTTTCAAAATTGTCCCCAAAATTCTTTGCAGAATGTTTTAAATAAAAGATTATTTTAATAAAATTACAAAATCATATTTTAAACTAGCAAAACAGTTGGAATAATTTTTAACTATCCCATTTTATTTTAATTTTCATGTGAATTTCTAAGGTTTGTGATTGTGTAATTTATTTCACTCATTTATCATTTAGGATGGTTTCTGTCTATCTGCAGTGATACAGTAATGTATAGTCCCTGTGTAGCAATCCATACTCATATGCTGCTTTGTTTTCTTGCAGTAAAATCTGCGTTCTTTGTAATCTGACCACAGTGCCAACAGATATAGAGGTTAGTGTCTGATATTCAGCATGCAAACACAGCTTTGTTACTACGGAGGTTTTGGGTACTTGCCAGTTTTCTGTAGTGCTTTAAATTATTTGGAAGGTTCCTTATACCCTGCAAAAAAAACCCCCCCAAAAAATCTGTTTGGCATGCTGTCAGTTATTGTTACTGTTGGTTAAATGTAGCGTGGTGTAAGTGATTTTGTTTTGACAATTCAATCAGACTTTGAAACTGAGACCATGAGGTGAGCCATTTGCTTTTCTGTGGCTTCTTCGTGTAGGTGCTGTGAGACTTGAGTTAATGTACACTTGATATTCATTCCTGAAAGCTGATACCTTTAGAGTAGTTAACAGCTTGTGTAACAAAAATGTGACCTGTGTACATACTGCAACATTTTAATATCACACTGGTAGAAAATGGAAACACAAGCTGCAAAATGAGAGTGTGTAATAATGGGTGGGTGAAGATTTTGTATCACTCAGAAACCAGGATGTTAGTTGCCTTCGGAACTTTTTAAGGGAAAATTGGTATTCTTTTATAGCAGATAGACTTGATTATGGAGATTTATGTCACAGTCACTTGGCATAAGCCTGGTTTAAGAGGAATGTGTTGAGGAATGAAGAGCTGGGGAAGAAGGGGTTACAATTGGGGTCAATTGTTCATCTTTAGTTAATCCTAGAGGTCACAACTGTTAAGATCGCCATGTGCTGCGTGTGTTTATTTTCATAAATAGTCTACAGTATTATTTGGATTGTATCATGCTTGTCCTGTCCACAATCCATTTGACAATCCATTGGCTAAATAACAGTGAGAAAAGGTGAAACTTGAAGTTTGGCTGAAAAGAGGTAAAAGCAATTTCAGGATATTTTGAATTCCTACCGTATTGAGAAGGTGGTCAGGTGGTCTGTGACTTGAAACAAGTATGCTCAAGGTACATGTTCCAATGATTTGATTGTTTTACTTTTGATGAGTTCTCTTAAAGCATGGTTTGAAAGTATTGGCGTGTAAATTGAGCCCAAGTAGCAATTGTGATGGCCCTTTTATCCTTGCAAGAAATATTCTCAACTTTGCTTTTTGCTTTTGTCTTCATTCTTTTCTTTCTCCTCCCCATTTCAGCATGCGTGTGTATGTGTAAACAACTGAAAAATTATTTGCTTAGGTTGTCTCCTTGTTCTGGTGCCATAATCCTGTGATCTTATTGTTCAGCAGTGCATTTTTAGGATGGGAGTGTGTTTTATGATCTGAAATGGATATTTAACACAATATGGAAAAGCTTTTCTATTCATTTAGGTCTCCCTGCAAGTCCTTGATGCCGTTGTTTGTTATAACTCTTTGCCCTCTGAATCTCTCCCGGGGTTTATCATCACGCTCTGCCGTACAGTTAACGTCAAGGAATTCTGTGAGTCCTGTTGGAAGGTATGATTTGCACTCTCTTGTGATAATGCAAATATGTGGATGTTGGTAAAGTAATTTTTGAATCACTTAAAATTCTGTAGGAAGTTTGTCCAGAGAGTGATGTAACCAAAGCTTGAAATTCTTTGAGTTATGACTTAGTTAAAAATCTTATTGGAGGAAGATAACAGTCGTGCACTAAATTTTTTTAAAAATGCTCATTAATTATCCCTTCAGAATTATTTGGGCAGTAGTTTGTGCCTATGGTGACTATGCAACAGAACTTCTTGTCTCTGGTATTGGAGTATGCTTTCTTTTAAAGCAGCAGGTGACTTTATAAGTAAGCACATCCTTGTCGATCAGATGGACATGTTTGTTTTCCCCCCCCCCCCCCCCCCCCCCCCAGATTTATAGAGTGGCTTCTTGGAGTTTAGTGTGATCTCCAATTCTACAACTGGTCTTTATTGATCGATCAATGTCTTCAGTCATAGAGTCATAGAGCGATACAGCACTGAAACGGGCCATTCGGCCCACCGAGTCTGTGCCGACCATCAACCACCCATTTATACTAATCCTACATTAATCCCATATTCCCCACATCATCCCCACCTTACCTCAATTCTCCTACCACCTACCTACACTAGGGGCAACTTGCAATGGCCAATTTACCTATCAACCTGCAAGTCTTTGGCTGTGGGAGGAAACTCGAACACCTGGCGGAAACCCACGCGGTCACAAGGAGAAATTGCAAGCTCTGCACAGACAGTACCCAGAACCGAACCCGGGTCGCTTTGAGGTGGGAGTGAGGGTAAGAATTGCTTGCACTGGGTGGAAATCTCAATTTCTCAGGTGCTTGTTCGCACTGATACCACTGTTGAATATCAAGATGTTCCATGAGGGAATTCCCTCATCTGATGTCATCTCTAACCTATTGTGTGAATAAAGAGTTGGTAAAGAGGGTTGTATGGAGACTGGGGCTCTGTAAGTACATATATTAAGAGGAAAAATCATGGGTGGATGAAATCTTTGAGTATGTATTAATAGTCATTGACATTTGTTTGGTCCTGACACCCCAGTGGAATCTACATCTCATTACAAGAACCTGGACCTTGACCCTGAACTAAAGACTTAACAGGATTTTCCTTTTCCAGCTGATGCGCAAAGTCTTGGGAACGCATCTGGGACACAGTGCAATTTATACAATGTGTCGCATTATGGAGGATAAGTATGGCTATATTTTCATTCTATATCTTCTATTAAAATTTTTAATTATTTCAGTAATTTGTAATTTTATTAAGCTATTTGATTTGTTTATATATGGTAAAATATTTACACAAAACTTTTGCTTTTCTTAAAATGAACTTCCTGCAAGCAATAATTTTTATGTATTTACTTTTGTTATCCTGATGTTAGAGTGCACACGGATGATGCGGCTTTGTTGAGAGGTGCAGTATTCTTTGTTGGAATGGCTCTCTGGGGTGCACATCGTCTCTTTACCCTGAAGAGTACCCCAACATCTGTTTTACCCTCTTTTTATAAGGTAAAACTGGTAATCTTTTAACCAGGAAGTAGTTTATGGTTCTAAACCAGGACTTTGCGTTCATGCTTTTTCTTTTTGGCAGGGGCTATTTGTTTATATTGCAGACTTTAAAGCCATACTGATAACTGATGTGGAAGCAACATTAGTATAGGGATCTTTATTCAGTTTGCCTTCCAAGTGTAAGAGCATAAGCACCATTGGGAATAAGAAAAGGCCATTAAACCCAACAAGCTTACCCGTGTCGAACATTTGTCACACCTAATTCCCTTCCTGCCATAGCCAGTTCTGTCTTCTGAAATATATCTGATGTCTCACTAGGCAGAAGTGTTGTTAACAAGCATTTGTTTTTCTTCTACTTGTCCAAATATGACCCAATGCAGTAACTCAGTCAATACTAGACATTCATTAAGTCACTCAATATTAATCAATAGTAAGCTCTCATTCAGCCTTTCAATATTGGACACACAGTACTCAAATGACTGTCGATATTAAACACTAAGCAATCAACGTTGGACAAGTAATTTAGTCAACATTCAACATGTAGAAACTCACCATCAATATCAGGTACTCAGTAGCTGTTAAACACAAATTTGCAATCAATATTGGACACTGATTAACTTATGGTCATTATTGAACACTCAGGAACCCATTGTTAATATTAGGTGCTCAATAATTCGGTCAATATTAGACACACTAACCAAGTCAGTATTGGGCACTCTAACTGCATTAATATTAGACAGTAATTCAGACAATGTCGAACACTGAATAACTCAATCAGCTTTAGCAATAACTCTGGTCAATATTAGCCACTCTAGAAGCTCAGTAACATAGTCAGTATTAGATGCTCTAACTCTGCCGATATTGACTACTCAGCTAGTAGTTAATATTTAGAAATTCGATATTTCGGGTAATATTAAACACTCTAACTGAATCATTATTGGACAATTGGTGAAGTTCATATGAAATAAATCAATTGACAGACACTGTAATTGGTTATTTCTTTCAGGCTATGACAAGTGCCAATGCAGTAGTGTCCTATGAAATTGTCCTGTCTATCACTAGATTGATCAAAAAATATGGAAAAGAATTGCAGGTGGTTACTTGGGAACAACTTTTGGACATTATTGAAAGATTACTTCAGCAAATCCAGGTGAGTTTGAAGTTGGGTGTGTTTGAATTTTAAGGTTTGTCTTTTAAGCTGGGCTTCTGTATATCTAACCAAGGTATACACTTGGTTGCATTGAATGCAAGTGAAGTTGATTTTCGTGTGAACTGGTAACCAGTTAGTGGCTGCCAGTTGCCATGCAGTGAGGTTGTGATATCTGCTGATAAATTTGTTTAGAATCTTGCAGCATTGAAGGAGGCTATTCATGCCTGTGCCACTTTGAAAGAGCTATGCAATTACTCCCACACTTTCTGCTCTTCCCCCATAGCCCTGCAAGTTTTTCCTTTTCAAGTACATGCCCAATTACCTTTTGAAAGGTACTATTGAATCTGTTTCCACTACCGTTTTAACCTGTGCATTCCAAATCATTATAACTTAAGATTTTTCTTTAATTCTCATCGTCCCTCTTTTTTTTTTTTTGCTGATACTTGTATAGTGGAAGCTATTAAACACAAATGTTTTTGTTGTATAATTTCCTTAAGCACGGGGAATATAGTGTAGTGGTTGTTACTGGGCTAGTAATGCAATCAGTGAAGACGTGTTCAAATCCCATCCCGGCTGTTTGAGAATTTGGAATTCAGTTTAAAAGAATAACATGGAAATAAAAAGCTGACGCCAATTTAAAAAATGACTATGAAACTGTCGGATTATTGTAAAAAGCCAATTGGTTTATTAATGTCCTTTCTGGAAGAAAACTGTCCATCCTTGCGTGGTGTGGGCTATATGTGACTCCAGTCCGATACCAACATGATTGATTCTTGGCAGTCCTCTGAGGTGGCTGAGTGAGCAAAACTTACTGCCACTATCTTCAGAAAACTAGGGATGGACACCCACATCCTGAGAATTGATAACATATTTAAAAGAAAAAGCATCCATTTCCTGTGTTGACTGATTTGGAGAGTGCATTTCTCCAGTTTCACTGTCAATGGCAAGGAAATTGACATTACTCGTCAGTGAATCCAGGTGCTTTTGTGAAAAGCCTTTCTAACTTCTAAAAACTTCGTTATGAATACCTCACTTTGGAATGAATTCAGATAACTTGCGTGCGAGTCTGGTATCTTGATGTTGTGGTGAGTTATCCCCATAATGTACCAATCGCCTTTTCTTGTCCTAACTTTATTTTTAGACACTGGGTGGTCATGAGCTGTCAATTATTGTACATGAGCTGCTAACCACTATAGAGGAGTTGTATGAACAGAATGACTATCATGGTCCTCAGGAGCGATTATTCATGCTGATTGAAAAGTGTTCTGATAAAAGACCGGTAAGATTCGAAAATTGCTCTAATCTTTATGGTGAAATTACGGTTCATCAAGGTGAAGGGTGTTAAAACTAAGAAATCCAGCAATTTTTGCACTTTTGGATGTCAAACAGTTGCAATTCAAGTATATCCGTGTACATATCAAAAAAAAAGTAGCAACAGGCATAGGCCATATGGCCGCTCGAGCCTGTTCTGCCATGCAATAAGAACATGGCTGATCTTTGACCACAATGCCACTTTCACAACCTACGCATTCACTATGTCTGTGGCTATCTTTTTAGAACACTAGGATGTAGGCCATCAGGTCCAGGGGAAATGTCAGCTTTTAGTCCTGTTGGTTTTTTTAGTACGTTTCCTTTACTGATATTAATTACTTTTAAGTTCCTCACTCCAATATTTTTGCTATGCTTTTTGTGTCTTCTCCTGTGAAGACAGATACAAAATATTTGTTCAATATCTTTGCCATTTCCTTATTCCCCTTTATAATTTCACAATCTCTAAAGGACCATTTGGGCTATGTTACTGTAGGAGTAAGCATGTACAAAATGATGTTACAAAATATTGTTCTGTGTGGGTACCTGAAATGGAAGGACAGATCAAGCTGAGAAGCCATTGTCCAGGTTCCAAAGTCCAGGTGCTGCCGATGAATGGCAGTATGACTTTTTCACCTCTAAATTTCAATCAGGCAAGGTCAGGGATCGAGTGTTTTTAAGAAGTAGTTGGTACTAGAATCGATGATTAATTTTCTTGTGATGAAGAGTAGGTACTGACATATGCTAACCGTTTTGTATATTTTTGGCTTAAATAATTTAAGGAGGTCTCTGTCCTTACGCTTGTGTCATACCGGGCTCAGTCTATTCACCCTGCGAAACACTGCTGGATTCAGAATCTGCAGAAACTAATGGAGAAGTTCTTCAGGTAAGAAGCTACATTCATTCACTTAACTGATCATACCCAGTACTTATCTAGTCATAATCGTCATGGAACTATTTTAGCTTAACTGGAGAAAATGCTGAAAATGTATAGCAGGTCAATCAGCATCTAAACTAGACTGGTTAATGTTTAGGATGCAACCCTTCGCTATTGTAATGCATCTTGAGTGATGAGGTACTGTCTGAATGTTCTGTGTTGGCATGTAGTTAATTTCTGTTTAGATTTTGCTTTTCCCTTGGATTTCAGTGATGTGCCTTGGGGTGATACCTTTCTACATTAATAGAAGTGCTTAACTGTAACTTGTTTTTGTGTGGAATGCTTAAGTGTACCAAGCATATTCTTAGTCCAATGTTTTCCTATGCCTGCAGGAATGAGAACCGTAGCACCATCCGCAAGAAAACTCTTGATGTCTTGTCATTTGTCTTGAGCATTAACCGGCAACTGTACGAAGTAAGTGCAAAGACTGAAAGGTAAATGTTAGAGTAGTAATTTTGTATGTCAGCGTTTTAAAGTCACATAATGATGTGCCACCAAGTAATAGGATACAGGTTGACACTGCTGAACTTTGCTTTTAAAATCCCAATTTTGGGAGATGGATTTCCATGGGAAATTGCAAGTGCCTACAGTGGGTTGGGAGCATGAAAACAATCCAGACTGTACATCTGTACCTCCTAGGTGGAGCCCTGGGAGCAGGTTGTCCCCTCACCCCATGATGAACAAGTTGTACAGTGAAGTGTCAGCATTGCTTTAATTAGCTATAATGTCATTTAAATTTGAGAAAGGGAAACTTTGAGCTATGGCTGTTGAAATTGAATTTGATGGATGTTTTCTGGAGGAATGTTTGTAACGAGAAAAATGTTGAAAGTATACAGGGTTTTTTGTGGTGGTGCTTGTTAATTCAAGGCAAGTGCTGTCATTTTTTTTTAATCTAGGAGGAACTGATTGAAGCTGTAGTGATCCCACAACTCGGGCATATTGCAGAGGATAAGGATCATATGGTACGGAGATTGGCCTCACAGCTACTGGTGGACTTAGCAGAGGACTGCAATACCCCTCAATTTAATAATCTCCTGGACATTATAGAAAAGGTACTATAGATACAATGGATATTAAATAAAGATAACACTCATGCAGTGAGATTCTTTTTATGTTACAACTGAGGTGGGAGGAGTGCACTGTCCTTTCTAGTCCCACTTCTCTGCAGGTCACAACATATATTTTAAAAATGTTTACCCAGATACTGATTCTATCAATCATATACTCTACTCTCTATCCCAGAATAACATACAGCAAGTAGGTTTCTTTAATAAATAACAAAATTATCAGTTTATTATCAAACAAGACTTATGCAGTAACGAAGCAAAGCATTAACACAGATTGAAATATGAAAGTTACCTTTTTAAATTCCCCACACACACTGGGGGGGGGGGGGGAAAATACAAAATTTCTGTCTGCATATGTCTGTTACAAAAAAAGACAAAAAAAAACTTTGGCCAAACACTTGCTAATTCTTGAAGAAAACAGAGAAGATATGGAAGGAAGTCATTTTATCCCTTTTGGTCTGGTGTCCTGGTATACAGAGACGGGTCACTGGGATCTGTTCTAAAGCAGTTCTTTTCAGGCGCTGTTGAGAATTAATCTGACAGGTTTTTTTCAGCTTCTCAGGAGAGATGCAGCACTGGGGATTTTAGCTCTCCCACACTGGATCTTTGCAGGGTTTCTTCAAAGAGGTAGAGAAAAAGGTGAGCTGGATAGTTTCCCCTTGGCAAGTTGATTCCAACTGTCTTCGAAACAGTTAACACCTCAACTTAACTAAAACAATATCCAACCCCAAACAGAAAGTCAACCTCTTGACCTCCATCAACCTTGACATGTAGCTTCTCTTGTAAACAACTTCCCCAGGTCATCAAGGTTTCTGTTGTTTACTGAGCCTTAAAGCGCATGATTTCCAGCACAGGTTGTTTTCAAACAACATCTCGGTGTCCTTTCAGTGAACTGTCAACAACAAAGTCCAGCATTTTTGAAATCTTCAGCCTTCCAATGAATCCATCTCCACAATTTAAATATAGTCCTCAAAAAAAAAAAAAAACCCCCAAAAATTGAAGCATCTTCATAACAATTAATGAATCTCTGTTTAGTTGTAAGTTTGTGATTGAGCGTATTGAAGATTGAGCTGACCACCAGCTTAGTCACCTACCTGCTTGCCCGGTGTTGAAATTTTAAAAAGTTGCTTTAGAAGTGTAAAATAAAATCACACATTAATTGGTTGCTTGGTGCATGCCTTTTATATGGTGTTTGATTTTGTTTTCCGCTCAATCTTTGTGCGTATCACAAGAATTTCTTCCTATGAAGATTGCATTTCATGAGGTAATTGTATTTGGCATGGAGCTTTGATCAGTTTTATTGAAACTTAAGTCATCAAGCATGGGTTGATAAACTTGGGGGGCAAATCTTTGGGGGGGTTTTTTAATTTGTTTTTAATATTGTATACCGTGTGTATATAGTAAAATGTCTTTTTTTTTACAAAGGTTGTCAATCGACCACTCATTGATCCACCAGTTGTGGAAGCTGTGGAAAGTGACTTTTTATATGAATCTCCATTGGAGGATGTGAAGACTGCTGTCTTGGGTCTTCTAGAGATTCTGCAGGTTGAACATAGATCTTGTGCCTAATTCAGTTTTTTAAAAATGAGTGGTTTATAATCTGCCATCTTTTAATTTAATGGACAAATATATTACATAAATCGCCATTTTAAAATGGCCACATTCCCGTGGTGGACCGTGCATCGTGGAAAGCAGTTTCACTTGTGTCACCTGTTCGTTGTCATCAGTAACTGAATTTAAATTGTTAACTAGCATGTTTTGTTCTTAAGACATTTTTTCCCTTGCTGGGATTTCTGTCTGCTTCATAGTTGGTTACTTTAATGTTTTGTACTCGCACTGGGTCATTCAAATTCCACTGAGATCTTTTGCTCATCTCCACATCGATGAAGTAGAAAACTCATGGGGTAACAATTTCACTTCAGCGTGCTGGAAATGTGCATCACAAGATTGCACACTGTCAGCCCAGATTGTGCAATTTTTCGAGCAGAGTTTGTACCTTCATTTATACGTCTAATATTTCTGATATCCTAAATAAGCTTCACTGTACTGTTCCGCCTCATTTAACTTTCTAACTTTGTTAGAAAGCTTTGAGCTTTAACTGTTTGCTTTCAACATAGATACATAGATATTGAAGAATGCTGTTAGTATGGCTTTCACAACCAGCAGGTGGCACCTCCACTCATAAGTTATGAGCTCCTCATTACAAAACAAATTGGTTTTCTCACTTTCTGTATCCTTTATAAGTGATTTGTTTATATATTGGTGATATAACAATGCATTCTCTTTGCATTGATGAACTCTGTCAGAAATTCAAAACACCAATCATGCCATATTCAAAAACCTGCTACTTATACAAGGAAGCGGTCATTGGACTCGTCGTTTATGCAAGTTATTCCGCAAAGCTGTTTCCTGTAGATGGGAAACGAATGCTCATTTGAAATGTAACTGCCCCCTCCCACCACCACCCTGCCCTTAAAATATATTCTGCAATTACTCCACAATTGAAATAGTGGACTGGACTGGTCTGGGGAGAATTGAATCTCGTAGTTCATACAGTCATAAAAGTTTAGAGCCATTCAGCCTATCATGTTCGCACCAGCCTATAAGGAGCCATCCAGCCTAATCCCACTTGCCAACTCTAGGTCCATGGCCTTGTAGGTTATGGCACTTCAGGTACATAATTTAAGTACTTTGTAAATCTTATGGGGTTTCTGCCTCTACCACCTTTTCAGGCTGAGAGTTCCAGATTCCCACCACCCTCTGGGTGAAAACAAATTCCCTTCAAATCCCCCCTCTAAACCTCCTACATCTTACCCTAAATCTATTCCCCCTGGTCATGAACCCCTCAATCAAGGGGAATAGGGCATTCCTATCCACTCTATCTAGCCCCCCTCAGTATTTTATACACTTCAATTAGGTCTGCCCTCAGCCTCCTCTGTTCCAAAGAAAACAACTGTAATCTATCCAATTTTTCCTCATAACTAAAATTCTCCAGTCCAGGCAGCATCCTTGTAAATTTCCTCTGTACCCTCTCTGGTGCATCACATCTATCCTACAGTCCAGAGACCAGAACTGCACGCAGTACTCCAGCTGTGACCTAACTAGTGTTTTATGCAGTTCCAACCTAACCTTTCTGCTCTTTCAGCTAATCAAGACAAGTATCCCATTTGCTGTCTTGACCACCTTTAATCTACCTGTACAGCTGCATGGAAGATGGTAGGATCCCCAAAGACACATTGTACAGCGAGCTTGCCACTGGTATCAGACCCACCGGCCGTCCATGTCTCCGCTTTAAAGACGTCTGCAAACGCGACATGAAATCCTGTGAAATTGATCACAAGTCGTGGGAGTCAGTTGCCAGCGTTCACCAGAGCAGGCGGGCAGCCATAAAGACAGGGCTAAAATGTGGCGAGTCGAAGAGACTTAGTAGTTGGCAGGAAAAAAGACAGAGGCGCAAGGGGAGAACCAACTGTGCAACAGCCCCGACAAACAAATTTCTCTGCAGCACCTGTGGAAGAGCCTGTCGCTCTAGAATTGGCCTTTATAGCCACTCCAGGCGCTGCTTCACAAACCACTGACCACCTCCAGGCGCGTACCCATTGTCTCTCGAGATAAGGAGGCCCAAAAGAAAAAAAAAGAACAGCCACCTTCGGTGATCTGAGGGCATACACTCCAAGGTCACACTGTTCCTCTACCTCCGTATTCTACCATTTGTGTATTCCCTTGCCTTGTTAGCCTTCCCCAAATGCTTTATCTTACACTTCCTGAATTGAACTCCATTTGACATGTTCTGTTCACTTGAATAGTCCATTGATATCTTCCTACAGTATGCAGCTTTCTTCATCAACCACCACATGGTCAATGTTTGCGTGATCTGCAAACTTCTTAATCATACCCCTTACGTTTGAGTCCAAATCATTGATATATATACCACAAAAAGCAAGAGCCCTAATACTGAGCCCTGCAGAACCCCACTGGAAACAGCCTTCCAGTCACAAAAACACCCATCGACCATTACCCTTTGCTTAAATAAAAGCAAAATACTGCGGATGCTGGAAATCTGAAATAAAAACAAGAAATGCTGGAACCACTCAGCAGGTCTGGCAGCATCTGTGGAAAGAGATGCAGAGTTCTCTTTCTACAGATGCTGCCAGACCTGCTGAGTGGTTCCAGCATTTCTTGTTTTTATTACCCTTTGCTTCCTGTCTCTGGTGAGGTAGCATCCTACTGAGACAGAATATAAACTCTAAACTAAACATTTACTGCAACAGAGCCATCTTTAATATGTTCAGGCAGCAGATTCTGGTAGTTTTAAATAGTATTCTGTAGAGCAAGTAATTCCAATGATTTGCTTAAGGGGGCGTCAGGGTGCAGGGAGTCAATAATGGAGTTGGTAAGCACTAGAATTATGTTGATGTGATTGCTTATTGCTTTTCAAATGTTCTTATTAAATAGAATTTATGATGGAGAGCAGGGCAGCAGGAGTTAGATTTTAGTGCTTCCCTGTGTGAGGGAAGGATGTGGGGATTTGACTAATTTCCACATTCATAGAACAAGAACAAAGAACAGTACAGCACAGGAACAGGCCATTCGGCCCCCAAGCCTGCGCCGATCTTGATGCCTGCCTAAACTAAAACCTTCTGCACTTCCGGGCCCGTATCCCTCTATTCCCTTCCTATTCATGTATTTGTCAAGATGTCTCTTAAACGTCGCTATCGTATCTGCTTCCACCACCTCCCCCGGCAGCAAGTTCCAGGCACTCACCACCCTCTGTGTTAAGAATTTGCCTCGCACATCCCCTCTAAAACTTGCCCCTCGCACATTAAACCTACGTCCCCTAGTAACTGACTCTTCCACCCTGGAAAAAAGCTTCTGACTATCCTCTCTGTCCATGCCGCTCATAACTTTGTAAACCTCTATCATGTCGCCCCTGCACCTCCGTCGTTCCAGTGAAAACAATCCGTTTTTTTCCAACCTCTCCTCATAGCTAATGCCCTCCAGACCAGGCAACATCCTGGTAAACCTCCTCTGTACCCTGTCCAAAGTCTCCACGTCCTTCTGGTAGTGTGGCGACCAGAATTGCACGCAATATTCTAAGTGTGGCCTAACTAAGGTTCTGTAAAGCTGCAACATGACTTGCCAATTTTTATACTCTAGCCCCAACCGATGAAGGCAAGCATGCCGTATGCCTTCTTGACTATCTTATCCACCTGCGTTGCCACTTTCAGTGACCTGTGGACCTGTATGCCCAGATCTCTCTGCCTGTCAATACTCCTAAGGGTTCTGCCATTTACTGTATACCTCCCACCTGCATTAGACCTTCCAAAATGCATCACCTCACATTTGTCCGGATTAAACTCCATCTGCCATTTCTCCGCCTAAGTCTCCAACCGATCTATATCCTGCTGTATCCTCTGACAATCCTCATCATTGTCCGCAACTCCACCAACCTTTGTGTCGTCCGCAAACTTACTAATCAGACCAGCTACATTTTCCTCCAAATCATTTATATATACTACAAAGAGCAAAGTTCCCAGCACTGATCCCTGCGGAACACCACTAGTCACATAGATTAGATGCAGGATATAGAATCCTCTAGATTGTCACAACAGTATTTCTTAATTCATATTTGATGAATGTGATATTTCCATTTCCCACCTCAGCAATCTTTGTGGTATCTGTAGAAGTAGGAAATGATGGGCCTATACAGAATAGGAACTGGATTGACAAGTCTGCTCAAGCTCTCTTCCCAGAGAACCCTTGAAGCTAGCAAAGAGGTGCTGAGAACACAGGCCTTATAAACCATCAGCTTGGTCTTAAGGGTCAGCTTGGAGTTATCCCATGCACGTTTCACAAATTGTGTCAGTCCGGGCTGGATTCTAACACTCATCCCTGAAGTGGATGAATACTGTGCTGACTCAGTAGGCTGCTCAGCCTCCCTTCCTTCCTATCCGTTGTTCTAGGCTTTCTATATCTCTTGCTTTATGTAGGACAAGGGAAATTTGGCATTCTGGTAGAATCTAAAAATTTGTGTAACTGCCTAAACCCATGGGGAGCAAAGAAAGAACTTGCTTTTATATAATACCTTTCACAACCTCTGGACATCCCAAAACACTTTACAGCCAATGAAGCACTTTCGAAGTGTAGTTACTGTTGTAATGTAGGAAATGTATTCATCTGGTTGACTTCAATGCATGTGTTGGGGCAGACAGTGATTTGTCGCCAACGTGCCTCGGTTGTTATGGGGTGAGCAAGATGAACAATAATTGACAATGCCTTCTTGACTTTTGTGCCCTGAATGAACTCTGCATCACCAACACCTTTCAGGGCAGCTATCGCCACAAGATATCATGGCATCACCCAAGGTCTGGACATTGGCACCAACTAAACCTAGTCATCACGAGGAGGTGTGATGTGCCCAATGTTCTTCACACCCACACCTACCATAGTGCAGATTGCACCACCGATGACTCTCTTAGTAGCAGAGTGAAGGTGAGCCCCCGAAAGTTCCACAGCTCCAAACATAACGGCCCCCCAAGCATCAACATCCCTTGCATAAACAAATACCAGTACTTCGCACTGTCGCTAGAACACTTGCTACCCACCAGAGCCTTAACGGGAAGCACCGATGCTGGAATCGATGAAGCTTGGAAGTCACTAAGCTCAATCATCTATGAAGCAGCAGAAGCATCATTTGATAAAGGCGGAACCAGCAACAAGGGCTGGTTTGACACCTACTCAAATGAGCTGATATGTCATTGATGCAAAAAACAAAGCTCACATGATGCACAACATAAACTCAACAACTAAGACCTGCATGACCTGAAAGTAGCCAAGACAGCCATGTAAAAGACGGAGATACTGTGCAAACAAACACTGGATCAGCTATGTCAGGAAATCCAAACTGCATGTGACAAAGGAAATCTGTGAGCTATATACGAAGGGATCAAGAGGGCGCTTGGCCCTGTCATCACCAAAGTTGCTCCTCTGAAGTTGGCAGATGGTGAAGTACCCACCAACAGAAGTAAACAGATGTCCCGCTGGGCTGAACAATACTGTGAGCTATATTCCTGGGAGTCGGACATCTCCCAGTCAGCGCTTGGCGCTCCTGCAACTTCCTGTCGTGGATGAATTCGATGAAGAACCCACGTCACCTGGAGCTCAAGTAGGCCATAGATCACCTAGCGAACAGAAGGGCACTCGGCAAGGATGGAATCCCAGCTGAACTGCTCAAGCATGGAAAGTCCCATCTATTGCCACCCCTTTATGACCTTTTCCTTGTCTGCTGGAAAGTAGGCTCTGTTCCACAGAAGATGCGTGATGCCCAAATCATCTCTGCATGTAAAAACAAAGGCAACAGAGGAAACTACAACTACAGGGGCATCTCACTCCTTAGCGTCACGTGGAAGGCCTTTGCTAGGGTCATACTTAAAAGATAAAATTTACTTGCCGACCGAGTGGACCCAGAAGCACAGTGCGGATTGCATGCCAGCAGATCTACTGTGGATCTGATCTTTATACGCCAGCTGTAAGAGAAGTGTCATGAACAGTGTATACCTCTTTACCTTACTTTCATAGATCTCACTAAGGCATTCAACACCACCAGAAGAGCAGGGCTCTAAAAGATTTTGGGAAAAATTGGCTGTCCACCGAAGCTCCTCCGTCTCATCATCTTCCATGACAACATGCGCTGCACTGTACAGTTTGATGGCTGCACTTCCGACCGTTTCGGAGTGAAGAACAGAATGAAACAGGGTTGTGTCCTAGCCCCCACTCTGTTTGGCATCGTCTTCTCCATGTTCCTGACTTTAGCCTTCCCTGCAGATATGGAAGGAGGAGTCTTGCACACAATCTATCAAGGCTGAAAGCGAAGACAAAAACACATCCCGTCCTGATGCGCTAGTTGCTAACAGGAAACTCAACTACAGAGATTCATGGACTGTCTCTTCCATGCCTATAACTTGTTCTCATTGAGTATCAAGAAAACTGTGGTCATGGGACAAGGTGTTGCATCTCTGCCTCTGATCACACTAAATAACACACTACCTGAAATGGTTAGCAAATTCTGACACCTTGGGTCCATGATAAAGGCAGTCTGTCCCTTGATGCAGAGCTTGATACAAGCATAAGGAAAGCAGCGATCACCTTTGGTCGACTTCCGAAATGCGCATGGAATAACACCAAGCTGACCCTTAGGACCAAGCTGACGGTTTATAAGGCCTGTGTTCTCAGCACCTTGCTGAATGGCTGTGAAACATGGGCGACTTGCAGCTACCAGGGAAAGAAGCTGAATAATTTCCATCGTTGCTGTCTGCACTGCATTATGGGTATATCCTGGCAGGACAAAATCACACATGCGGCAGTCCTCTCAAAGGCAGAGCTCCCAAGTGTGTTGGCACTAATCAAACAGAGAGAGCTTCAGTGGATCGGACACATCTGCAGGATGGAAGACTGTCACATATCCGAGGACCTTCTGTATGGCGAGGAAGCCAGGGCCAGGCGACCAGTGGGCACCCAAAGCTTCACTTCAAGGATGCTTGCAAGCGTGACGTGAAGGCCGAAATGTCAACTTTCACACCTGGGAGTCACTAGCTGGCAAAAGAGGGAAATGGCGACATCCTGTGAACTGGTGTTCACTACCCCGATGACCAGTTGCTGCAGTAGCTTGGCAACAGGCGCCAACGTCAAACGCAACAGCTCAGTGTCACCTGGCAGCTTCACGTGCAGCACTTGTGGCAGAACCAGCCCCTCAAGGATTGACCTTCACAGCTATCAGCAAAGGTGCCCCAAGAGAAGACAACCCACTTAAATGGATTGTTTGCTGCGTGTCCATCATCTTTCGTAGATGGAAGGATGCCAACTAGCACCCAGTTTGTACATAGAAAGGCCTCTCCAAACAGCAATAAAATAAATGACCATATCATCTGGTTGGGTGATGTATGCTGGTCAGGACATCGGGGAGAGCTCTCCTACTCTTCTGATAGTATGATGGGATCTATTGTGTCTCTCTGACAGGTGTTTAACATCTGGTTTGAAAGGTGGCACCTCTTGAGTGCACCGCTCCCTCAGTACTATATGTCTGCAATGAAAATTGATTCCACCAGTTATACTAAAAGTGTTAACATTTTTCTTTCCAGACTAAATTGTACAGTTTACCTGCCAGTCATGCAAGTCGAGTGTATGAGCTTCTGATAAGCCACATACAATCACACTACCAGCAGTTGTACACATCATCTATTGCCAGCAGTATACGCCTAAAGGTGGGTAGGACCAGAATTCGTCTCGCAAAAGTTATAGAACTAAGTTGCAATTCCAACTATGAACCAATGTATGCTAAACTTTATATTTTGGTTAAAAATACAAATCTTTGTATTGAGTTTCTGATTGAAATCCATAGTTTTATTAATTTAGAAGAGAAACTCTGTCTTCAAACTTATTTGTGTTATCTGAAGCTGCTCTGGTGTTTCAGTAAAGTGTGGTATTCTAAGACTTGTGGTTGTAATGTTAGGGCCACAGAAAGTTGGAATGTCCACAGCAACAACTTGCGCTTCTATAGTCCCTTTTAACATGGTAACATCCCAAGACACAGGAGTGTTATTCAATAAAATTTAGCAAGCTGTTGTTCGATTTTTGTGAACGCACTTGTCTCGGGGCATCTTCTGATGAGAAGTGACATTCTGAACAGAGCTCTTAAGTGTGTAAACTGAGATACCTATGGATGACCCCAGCCTAATCTTGTCTTTCAGCTAATGTTCATGTCCACTGTGTGTACTGAACTTGATTTGAGTCACTGTGCTGGAACACCTTCTGACATAACTGGCCTCTGTATGTTGTGTATAGTTCTAAAAGTGGCTGCTACAATTGGCACATTGCTTTGTCGAGCTTGCTTTCAAGTTTGAGTCTGTTCCTTGAATATTGTCGTGGCCTTCTTACTCCTCCCTTCTCAGATAAAATTATGCCACCCTTATGGGGCACAACTGAGTTCAGTGACAATACAATTCACAACTTTTTAAAAACAGTTGGTAATATGTCTTTCTTTAGAATTGAAGCCCTGAATTTGAATATCTCAAAGGACAAGGGCAGCAAATGCATGGGGACACCACCACCTGCAAGTTCCCCTCCAAGCCACAAACCATCCTGACTTGGAACTATATTGCCGTTCCTTCACAGTCGCTGGGTCAAGATCCTGGAACTCCCTTCCTAACAGCACTGTGGGTGTATCTACCCCACATGGACTGCAGCGGTTTAAGCTCACCACCACCTTCTCAAGGGCAATTAGGGATGGGCAATGAATGCTGGCCTAGCCACTGATTCCCACATCCCAGGAACGAATGAAAAAAAAAAAATTCATTAAGTGAGCTGAAGTTCACTTTTTTTTTATGGACCATAACTCTTTTGAGTTAGAGATCTGAAATTGCTGTTGAAAAACAATGCACTTTCTGTAATGTGTCTACATCTTCTAACTAGTTTGGCATCCAGTAAGTGTGTAATGTTTTTGTAGGAAAGTTATAGTCATAGAGTTATACAGCTCAGAAAAAGGCCCTTTGGCCATCGTGTCAGTGCCGTCCATCAAGCACCTATCTATTCTAATCCCGTTTTCCAGCACTTGGCCCGTAGCCTTGTATGCTATGGCATTTCAAGTGCTCATCTAAATACATCTTAAATGTTGTGAGGGTTCCTGACTCTACCACCCCTTCAGGCAGTTTGTTCCAGATTCCAACCACCCTTTGGGTGAAAAATCTTGTCCTCAAATCCCCTCTAAACCTCCTGCCCCTTACCTTAAATCTATGCCCCCTGGTTATTGACACCTCCGCTAAGGGAAAAAGTTTCTTCCTATCTATGTCCCTCATATTTTTGTGTACCTCAATCATGTCCCCTGTCAGCCTTCTCTGCTCTAAGGAAAACAACCCTAGTTTATCCAGTCTCTCTTCAAAGCTGAATGCTCCAGCCCAGGCAACATCCTGATGAATTTCCTCTGCACCCTCTCCAGTGCAATCACATCCTTCCTATAGTGTGGCAACCAGAACTGTAAACAGTACTTCAGCTGTGGCCTAACTAGCATTTTATACAGCTCCATCGTAACCTCCCTGCTCTTATATTCTATACCTCAACTAATAAAGGCAAGTATCCCATATGCCTTCCTAACCACCTTATCTACTTGTTCTGCTGCCTTCAGTGATCTATGGACAAGTACACCAAGGTCCATTTGACCCTCTGTACTTCCTAGGGTCCTACCATCCATTGTATATTCTCTTGCCTTGTTAGTCCTCCCAAACTGCATCATGTCACACTTCTCAAGATTAAATTCCATTTGCCACTGCTCTGCCCATCTTACCAGCCCATCTATATCGTCCTGTAATCTAAGGCTTTGCTCCTCCACTATTTACTTATTTAATTCAATCAAAATCTAGATCAAAAGTGCACCATTTATCAGTCATAGAAAAGCCAGCAACAGGACATCAATGAATATAGAGCTGGAATTATTTCAATGACTAATGCAAAGTTATTTCCACAGGTATTCAATTTCTTTCTGCATCTTCGAGTTGATTCTCTCTTTCGCATTGGCGTGCCAAATAAGGATTGGATTGTGAGATTCAGCCCATATTGTCTCTGTGGAAGCAGGTAGGCAGTTTTCAGTTTCTGTTTTATCCTTCATTCATGTCCATCTTTACGGAGTCTGTAGCGTTGATCATGGTTAATTTGTACCTCGACGCCATTTACTCGCTTTTGCTCTACTTTCTTGACACTTCTATCGAGCAAAAAGTATCAATCTCGGTCTTGAATTTCAGTTAACCTAGCATTCACAGCCTTTTGGGGAAAGAGAGTTCCAGATTATGTAGGCAGTCTCGGGTACATGACATAGAGCATGAACATTTCACTGAACTGATTGGATAATCTTTGAGCTGGACCCAAGATAAAATTTCACACTTGTGCCTTAACTGTTCAGCATTTGAACGTGGCTCTTAAGATGTGAAATAAAAGTTGATGCTCATGTAACTTTCTAGATACATTAGGTTAACACCTTGGAATGCTTGTATTTGGCAAAGGTTTTAGTTTAATTTTAGTTTTTTAGTTCTAGAGATACAGCACTGAAACAGGCCCTTCGGCCCACCAAGTCTGTGCCGACCATCAACCACCCATTTTATACTAATCCTACACTAATCCCATATTCCTACTACATCCCCAACTGTCCCTATATTTCCCTACCACCTACCTATACTAGGGGCAATTTATAATGGCCAATTTACCTACCAACCTGCAAGTCTTTTGGCTTGTGGGAGGAAACCGGAGCACCCGGAGAAAACTCACGCAGACACAGGGAGAACTTGCAAACTCTACACAGGCAGTACCCGGAATTGAACCCGGGTCGCTGGAGCTGTGAGGCTGCGGTGCTAACCACTGCGCCACTGTGTATACTGAGTATACATTGCCATGGCTACTTGACTTGATCAAGCAGCCTTCTAGCATGTGCGATTAATACTTCATTATTTGAATTTCCAGCATTCACTTCATTATATTTTGTTGTAGTGAGCCTGAGAAGCGAGGCTCTGAGAAGAAAGCGCAAGGTACTGTTTCTCCACCAGCAGGAAGCCCTGCAGCAGCTCAGACTGCCACCATACGCATGGGTTATTTACCTTTCTCGCTGGCTTTTAACGCACTTCTCCAATGCCTTGAACATGTAAGTAAAAAGATACCATACGAAAACATGAATGTGTGAAATGATGAGACCTTTTGCCACCATGAAGCTAGTTCCTTCCCCAAGCCATGTACAATTGCTGTGATCAAAGACGCTAACTAATTTTTCCAGAGTATGTTCTCCAAAGTGTTTCTCTCTCGTCACCTTTACCCTCCACTCCCCACTTCCAAATGATAAATTTAATGCAACACCGGAATAACTATGCAGTGTTCATTCCACTTTGTAACATTTCTATGCTGCTTGTAATCATTGTGTTGTGCAGATATGCAATCATTTTTTAACTTTACTTACTCTTTTACAACCCTCAATCCTGTCCTTAACCAGAGAACTATTTGTCTTTTTTTTTACCAAAGCTGTTAATTGACAGATGAACTGTCTTGGCTGGGGTGCTATTCTGCAAGTCCACTATGTTCAAGTCTGCTGCAGACTTATTGGTTCTATACTTGTACTGTGCTGCTCTTTTATAATCCAAGCTGCATCTATTGCTCTCAGCAAAATAGTCTTCAGTGAATGTGAATTTGTGGCAACTGGATTTATAATGGAGCTTTTAGTCTAGGGTTGCATTTCCAAACCATAGGAAAAAATTCTCATCTATTGAAGTAAGAAGTACAAATTTAATATTTTGCAAATGAAGATAAATCATTCCAGTTAAGTGATTGATGGAGAAGATTATAGTCATTCCTGGTGGTCTGTGCTGACAACGGGAAGATGTGGTTCTTGGATTCATTGGCTCTTGATGTGATGGATCCCTCATGCTCCCATGTGGCATATTTAACCCCCCAGTCCCTGAACATTCACTTGATCGTGTAGTTCTTGAAATGATGGGCTGTGAATACCTGGGATTCCAGTGGTTGATGCAAAAGTTTCCTTTCTGAAGGTTTAGAATGCCAATTGGAAGCATTTGGCCCAGTAGTGCCTTTTAAATTCAATCAACCAGAATTTTTTTTATACAAGTAACTCATGAAGAAGGGACTTGTGTTAAGCTTTCAAAGTCCACGTTCTCATCACTTGTTTTTGATGTTTGATCTCTCCGTGGCCTTACCCCACCGTATCTCTATTTTCCTCCACCCTTTGCCTTGTCCAAAAGCCTTTTGTTTGTCTAACTGACTTACTGTGCATCCCTGCCTTAACAATAATGTGTTTTTATGCAGCACCTTTAACATAATAACACACCCCAAGGCACTTCATGGACATTATAAAAGAAAGTATGACACTGAGCCGCGAGATATTAACGATGACGGAAAGCTTTGACAAAGGGGTGGGTTTTAAGGCGTGTCTTAAAGGAGGAAGGCGGAGAGGTTTGGGGAAGGAATTCCTGAGCTTGGGGCCTTGGCAGCTGAAGGCGTAGTGGCAGAGCTTTCAGTACCCGTCTCTGGCACTTGTTTCCTAAACTGCCTCCACCTCGCTTTCCTTCTTCCTGCTTGTAAACACCTACTCAAAACCTACTATTCAACCATGCTTTTGGTCAGTGTTCCTAACTCTCAGTTGTGCTCAGTCTCTTTTTTTTTTTTTCCCCCCCTCTCAAACACTTTGCGTTTAACCAGGAAAAAAATTCCAAAGTTTGCATGGAATCGGAAAGAGACCATTCAGCCCATCATAATTTTTTGGAGTTCTTTGAGGAAGTAACAAACAATGTGAATAAAGGGGAACCTGTGGATGTGCTATACTTGGATTTCCAGAAGGCACTTGACAAGGTGCCACATCAAAGATTACTAAGCAAAATAAGAGCTCATGGCGTTGGGGGTAATATATTAGTCGGCGCAGACACGATGGGCTGAATGACCTCCCTCTGTACTGTAATTTTTCTATGGTTCTATGGATAGAGGATTGGTTAGCTAACAGGAAAAAGAAAGTAGGTATAAATGGGTCATTTTCGAGTTGGCAAGATATGGCGATTGGAGTGACACAGGGATCAGTGCTGGGACCTCAACAATTCAATTTATATCAATGACATGAATGAAGGGACAGAATGTACGGTTGCTAACTTTGCTGATGACCCAAAGATAAGTAGGAAAGTAAGTTGTGAAGAGAACATAAGGAGTCTGAAAAGAGATATAGATAGGTTAAGTGAGTGGGCAAAAATTTGGCAAATGAATATAATGTGGGAAAATGTGAACTTATCCACTTTGGCAGGAAGAATAGTAACCAGCATGTTATTTAAATGGAGAGAGATTGCAGAACTCTGGGGTACAGAGGGATCTAGGTGTCCTAGTACATGAATCATAGAAGGTTAGTATGCAGGTAGAGCAAGTGATTAGGAAGGCGGAAGAAATGATGTTTATTGCAAGGGGAATAGAATATGAAAGTAGGAAAGTTTTGCTACAGTTGTACAGGGCGTTGATGACACCACATCTGGAGTACTATGTACAGTTTGGTTTCCTTATTTAAGAAAGGATATAAATGCATTAGAGGCAGATCAGAGAAGGTTCACTCGATTGATGCTTGGAATGGCGGTGGGGGGTGGGGTGGTATCTTATGAAGGAAGGTTGGACAGGTTGGGTCTGTATTCATGGGAGTTTAGAAGAATGAAACATATAAGATCCTGAGGGAACTTGACAGGGTGGACGCTGAAAGGATGTCTCCCCTTGTGGGAGAGACTAGAACATAGTATAAAAATAGACATAGTATAAAAATGAGTCGCCCATTTAAGATGGAGATGAGGAGAAATTTTTTCTGAGGGTTGTGAGTCTTTGGAACTCTTCTCCCCAGAGAGCAGTGGAGGCAGGGTCATTGAATATTTTTAAGGCAGAGCTGGATAAATTCTTGACTAACAAGGGAGTCAAAGGGTATCGGGGGTAAGCAGGAAAGTGGAGTTGAGGCCACAATCAGATCAGCCACGGGGCTGGATTTCAAGAGCCCACAGCCGATCTCGGCAGCGAGTTCAAAAAATGGCGGCTCATTTAAATAGCTCAGGCTGTCTCCCCCCCCCCCCCCCCCCCCCCCCCCCCGTCATGTTGAGGGGGCGGGCTTTCTTTCCCTGGCAATAATATTAAATGGTGTAACAGGCTCGTAGAGGCTGAATGGCCTGCTCCTGATCCTAATTCGTATGGTGCTTTGAAAGAGCTGTCCAACTATTCCCACTTCCCCTGCACTTTCTCCAAAGCCCTTCAAGTATTTATCCTGCTTCCACTGCCCTTTTTGGCAGTGCATTCTAGATCATCATAACTCGCTGCAGTTTCTCCTCTCTGGTTCTTTTTGCCAATTAACTTAAATGTGTGCCTTCTGGTTACTGTCAGTGGAAACCATTTCTCTCCCTAAGCTATCAAAATTCTTCATAATTTTGAACAACTCTTTTAAAAAATCAATTCAGTTTCTCAAAGTTACATTTCATGGAGGTTTCTTGGATGCTGGAAAAACTATACCAAATGTTTGGAATGATTGAGCATCTCTATGTGACATTTGCAACTTGACGTATATTTGTTTATATGTATCTTTCCCTTTTTTTTGTGTGTGCGCTTTTGTACCCTAATAAAGGAGACAGATTGGAAGGTGCTGAAACTTGTATTGGATAAACTGCCTGAATTGTTGAAGTATAAGGGACTCATTCTGACCTCTCCATGCAGCATAGACCAACTCTGCTCTGCCCTCTGTACCATGGTAAAGTAAAAACAATTTTGTCATCTATGTAATGTCACACTGTATTTTTTTTTCTTTCTGGTTTGGGTTCCACAGACACAGGCAATTCTGATCAACTTCCTATATTTTGCCCCCCCACCATGTGCCTCAGCCAATCTTGGAGCACGTCCAGGGGTCAAGTGGCATCTCTGACTTTACTCATGTATATCTCCAGCTTGAGCAGCTATTGTCTGACATGGACTGTCCGAACCTCCTGGGATTGGAGTAGTATTAGAGGGCGGTTGGTGTACTCGAAATAATTTTTTTGAGCTGGCTGCTTATTGTCTGTCTTGAGTCATTTCAAATGTCTGCTGTTCCTTTTCTAGGTTACAGACCGTCAGCTGGCAGAGAGGTTGAGGAATACACCTGATGGTTTCTCTCGCACTGATGTACAGTTGGCTGTTGTCCCAGTGCTGACAGTTATCACCTCATACCATGTTTACTTGGACCAGACTAAACAGGTAAATAAAAAGTAGTTAACATCCAGTAAAGGCCTGCTACCCGATGGGACCCGACGACATGTATCGGGTTCAGTTCGGGTCGTGTCGCACTTCCGGCTCTAGCTGCCGGGGCCGGGTCGGGGGGACACAGTATTAATTGGACTTGAAAGGTTGTTTAAAAGGAAACCGATTCGGAATCTGAAGATAGGTAAGGTGAACATTCCAGTGGCCAGGTTGGGTGGAGCGTGGGAAAAAATGGAGGGAAAAAATGGAGGGACTCTGGTCGGGCTGGGGTCCGATGTGTTTCTGTCTGCTTCAGGTCGGGTTTTTTTTTTTCCTGACCTGAGCAGGCCTTTAACACCCAGAGCAGAATTCTACAATATCTGCCCATATTGAGGGTGCAATTCTTTAGGCCAGGCATAGATCTCAGGAGGAAGGTTCTAAAGAACAAAAGGAGGGAATGCTTATAACGAATGGGATATGGATGTGGGGAATGGGTGGTCAAGCAGGCGAATTGATAAATAAAAGCAAAATACTGCGGATGCTGGAAATCTGAAACAAAAACAAGAAATGCTGGAATCACTCAGCAGGTCTGGCAGCATCTGTGGAAAGAGAAGCAGAATTAACGTTTCGGGTCAGTGACCCTTCTTCGGAACTGATATATATGGCTCCCTGAATTGAAGTCTGAGCATTGAAGGCACAAGTGGTCATTCTTCCACCAGAATTATCAAACATTTTGCACCAGCAATTAATCTGATAGTTTGGTCTAATTAGAGTTTTGTTAAGTGGTGTCATTACTTCCTCTAAATGTAAGAAGCTCAGACAGTCTGTGAAAGCACCTGAGATTATCTAAGGCAGACCCTAAACTTGTAATAGTCCTCGAGTCTGCTGCAATCTGCAATTTAGTTTTAAATGGAGTGATTTGATGAGACAAGCATGAATAAAATTGAGTGAAATAAAAACAAGAAATGCTGGAACCACTCAGCAGGTCTGGCAGCATCTGTGGAAAGAGAAGCAGAGTTAACGTTTCGGGTCAGTGACCCTTCATCAGACCTGAAACGTTAACTCTGCTTCTCTTTCCACAGATGCTGCCAGACCTGCTGAGTGGTTCCAGCATTTCTTCTTTTTATTTCAGATTTCCAGCATCCGCAGTATTTTGCTTTTATAATAAAATTGAGTGATTTTGTTTTCTGTATGAACATAATTCTGGTTAAGATCCCTGAATAACTTAAATGCATTGTCTTAATATCCATCTTTTTTCTTTATATTTTGAATAGCGTGAATTTGTTCACTGCCTTGATACTGGGCTGATCTACCGTTGTGCCAAACAGTGTGTGGTAACACTAACCATGTGCATCATCGAAATGCCAGACATCATGGTTAAACTGCTTCCGGGCATTATTCTCAAACTGACACACATCTCTGCCACGCTCACCATGGCTATCCCCATGCTGGAATTTTTATCAAGTAAGATTGTTTGGTTCTCTTGGTGGTTCTTCTGTGGTGTGACTGTTGACGAGTTGGGGAGCATAGGAAATAGGAGCAGGAGTAGGCCATCCAGCCCCTCGAGCCTGCTCCCCATTCAACCAGATCATGACTGATCTAGCTCTGCCATTTTCCCTCACTATCCCCATATATCTTTAATATCTAGAAATCTGTCAATCTCTGTCTTCAACATACTGAATGACTGAGCCTCCACAGCTCTCTGGGGTAGAGAATTCCAAAGATTCACCACCTTCTTGAGTGAAGAAATTCCTCCTCATCTCCGTCCTAAATGGCCTACCTCTTATTCTGAGATTGTCTCTTCTGATTCTAGACCCACCAGCTAGGGAAAGCATCCTTCCTGCATCAACCCTGTTGAGCTCTAAGAATTTTGTATGCTTCAGTTAGATCACATTCTTGTAAACTCTAGAGAATACAGGCCCAGTCTCCTCAATCTGTCTTCAAAGGTCAACCCTGCCATCCCAGGAATCAGTCTGGTGAACCTCTGTTGCACTTCCTCGATGACAAGTATATCCTTCCTTAGATCTCCTCCTTCTTTGGCCTCCTTGTCTCGAGAGACAATGGGTAAGCGCCTGGAGGTGGTCAGTGGTGTGTGGAGCAGCGCCTGGAGTGGCTATAAAGGCCAATTCAAGAGTGACAGACTCTTCCACAGGTGCTACAGATAAAGTTGGTTGTCAGGGCTGTTACACAGTTGGCTCCCCCCTTGCGCTTCTGCCTTTTTTCCTGCCAACTGCTAAGTCTCTTCGACTCGCCACACTTTAGCCCCGCCTTTATGGCTGCCCGCCAGCTCTGGTGATCACTGGCAACAGACTCCCATGACTTGTGATCAATGTCACAGGACTTCATGTCGCATTTTCAGATGTCTTTAAAGCGGAGATATGGACGGCCGGTGGGTCTGATACCAGTGATGAGCTCGCTGTACAGTGTGTCCTTGGGGATCCTGCCATCTTCCACGCGGCTCACATGGCTAAGCCACCTCAAGCGCCGCTGGCTCAGTCGGGTGTATATGCTGGGGATGTTGGGCGCTTCGAGGACTTCTGCGTTGGAGATACGGTCCTGTCACCTGATGCCAAGGATTCTCCGGAGGCAGCAAAGATGGAATGAATTGAGACGTCGCTCTTTGCTGACATGCGTTGTCTAGGCTTCGCTGCCATAGAGCAAGGTACTGAGGACACAGGCTTGATGCACTTGGACTTTTGTGTTCCGTGTCAGTGTACCATTTTCCCACATTCTCTTGGCCCGTCTGGACATAGCAGTGGAAGCCTTTCCCATGCGCTTGTTGATTTCTGCATCGAGAGACAGGTTACTGGTGATAGTTGAGCCTAGGTAGGTGAACCCTTGAACGACTTCCAGAGCGCGGTCGCCGATATTGATGGTTGGAGCATTTCTAACGTCCTGTCTCATGATCGTTTTCTTGAGGCTGATGGTTAGGCCAAATTCGTTGCAGGCAGCCGCAATCCTGTCGATGAGTCTCTGCAGACACTCTTCAGTGTGAGATGTTAATGCAGCATCGTCAGCAAAGAGGAGTTCCCTGATGAGGACTTTCCGTACTTTGGTCTTAGCTCTTAGACGGGCAAGGTTGAACAACCTGCCATCTGATCTTGTGTGGAGGAAAATTCCTTCTGAAGACTTGAACGCATGCGAGAGCAGCAGGGAGAAGAAGATCCCAAACAGTGTAGGTGCGAGAACACAGCCCTGTTTCACGCCACTCAGGATAGGAAAGGGGTCTGCTGAGGCGCCACTATGCTGAATTGTGCCTTTCATATTGTCATAAAATGAGGTGATGATATTTCGTAGCTTTGGTGGACATCCGATCTTTTCTAGTAGTCTGAAGAGACCACGTCTGCTGACGAGGTCAAATTCTTTGGTGAGATCAATGAAAGCAACGTAGAGGGGCATCTGTTGTTCACGGCATTTCTCCTGTAGCTGGCAAAGGGAGAACAGCATGTCAACGGTGGCTCTCTCTGCTCGAAAGCCACACTGTGCCTCAGGGTAGACACGCTCAGCCAGCTTCTGGGACTCGAGCAAAGACTTTCCCCACTATGCTGAGCAGGGAGATTCCACGGTAGTTGTTGCAGTCACCGCAGTCACCCTTGTTCTTGTAGAGGATGATGATATTGGCATCGTGCATGTCCTGTGGTACTGCTCCCTCATCCCAGCACAGGCAAAGCAGTTCATGGAGTGCTGAAAGTATAGCAGGCTTGGTACTCCTGATTATTTCAGGCCTTCCTTCCCAGGGGCTTTTGCGCTGGCTGGAGAATCAATGGCATCGCTGAGTTCCGATTTTCTTGGTTGTACGTCCAGCTCATCCATGACTGGCAGAGACTGGGCTGCATTGAGGGCGGTCTCAGTGACAACATTTTCCCTGGAGTACAGTTCTAGGTAATGCTCCACCCAGCGGTCCATTTGCTTGCGTTGGTCAGTGATTGTGTCCCCTGATTTAGATTTGAGGAGGGCGATCTTCTTGATGTTTGGCCCAAAAGCTCTCTTAATGCCATTATAGATTCCTCTGATGTTTCTGGTGTCAGAGGCCAGCTGAATATAACTGCATAGGTGTTGCCAGTAGTCATTTGCACAGTGCCTGGCTGTTCTTTGTGCAGCGCTTTCGGCTGCTTTAAGTGCTACGGATGTTAACTCGCTAGGGGCTTTCTTGTAGTTCAGCAGTGCAATGCGCTTAGCGGCTATGACAGGTTCCAGCTCTTCAAAGTGAGATTGAAACCAGTCTGCATTCCGCTTCACATGCTTGCCTTAGGTGGTCATTGCTGAGTCATAGATGGCGTTTCTGATGTGGGACCACTTGGTCTTTGCATCCCCTGTAGGAGTGTTTTGAAAGGCTTTTTCAAGTGAATTTAGAAACTTATGTAATAGCTGTGGATGAGAAATTCTGCGAGTGTTGATGCGCGGGCGGCCCAGCTGCTTGGAGTGATGCAGCTTCTTTGGTTTGAGTCTAACTTTGCTGCAAACCAGGGAGTGGTCGGTGTCGCAGTCCGCACTGTAGAAGCTGCGTGTGATTTGAACGCTGTTTAAAGAGGATCGCCTTGTGACGATGAGGTCCAGCTGGTGCCAACGACTTGATTTTGGGTGCCTCCAAGAAACCTGGTGACAGGGTTTAGTATGAGAGAACGAGTTGGTGATGCAGAGGTTATGATAAGTACACAACTCAAGCAGTCTCTGTCCATTCTCATTCATCCTTCCAATGCCATAGCGCCCAAGGCAGGAGGGCCATGAGTCATGGTCGGCCCCAACCCTGGCGTTAAAGTCCCCCAGCAGGAACAGGTGTTCGATATTGGGGATGCTACTAATGAGTCAGTCTGGTGAACCTCTGCACTTCCTCGATGACAAGTATATCCTTCCTTAGATAAGGAGGCCACAACTGTACACAATACTCGAGGTGCAGTTTCGCCAAGGCTCTATACAATTGCAGCAAGACTTCTTTACTCCTGTACTCAAATCCTGTTGCAATAAAGGCCAACATACCATTTGCTTTCCTAATTGCTTGCACCTACCTGCATGTTAAGCTTTCAGTGACTTATGAACAAGGACACCGAGGTTCCTTTAGACATCAACACTTCCCAATCTTTCCCCATTTAAGAAATACTCTGCATTTCTGTTTTTCCAGCCAACGTTGGTAAACTTCCCATTTTTCCACATTATATTCTATCTGCCATGTTCTTGCCCACTCACTTAACCTATCTAAATCCCACTTGAAGCCTTTTTGCATTCTCCTCCCAACTCTCATTCCCTCCTAGTTTTGTGTCATCAGCAAACTTAGAAATATTTCATTTGGTCCCTACATCCAAATCATTGATGTATATTGTGAACAGCTGGGGCCCAAGCACTGATCCTTGCAGTACCCCACTCATCACAGCCTGCCAACCTGAGAATGACCCATTTACTCCTCCTCTCTCTGTTTTCTGCCTGTTAACCAATTCTCAATCCATGCCAGTATATTATCTCCAATCCCATGTGCTCTAATTTTGCTTACTAACCTGTGTGACTTTATCTTGAGCCTTCTGAAAATTCAAATATACCATATCCACTGGTTCCCCCTTTATCTACTCTGCTAGTTACATCCTCAAAAACTCTTAACAGGTTTGTCAAACATGATTTCCCTTGCAATTTATAATGCAGATCTGCTACGCTGCAACAGCCACCAATCCCAGCAGTGGCAGACAGGCCTCCCCTGTGTCTGCGCATTCTTCTCTCCCCCAGAACAGTTGTTCTCTCCTACCTCTGCATCCTTCCTCCTATTTGACTGTTTCTGTTAGGGGACTGATGCTGTCTATGTGTGTGTGCGTGCGTGTGTCCTTTCACTTGACCTTCACTACACTCTGCTCCTTTACATTTCACTTTCCCTTTTATCCCCTTTCTCCTGTTTTCCTTCCTTTTCCTTTTTTTGCTCCAGTGTTTCTAACATTTTTGACATTGTACTATGGGGAAATGGCACAGAGCAATTAGGAGGCAGCAGACAGCAGAAAAAAGGCAGAGCTGGAGGGGTTGTATAAGAAACTGTGTTTAGGAGAGATTGGGCTATGGAAAAAGTACAGTGGAATTGGAGGGACTGGTCTATGCAAAGTCCACAGAAATTGGGAGGGAGTAGGCTGCAAAATTTTTGCTTGTTGGAGGCCTAGACCTGTGGTTGGTTTTGCAATTGTAGCTTCATTGGGAATGCTCGAGGAAAGTGTATTCCTAAGCATCAAAGTTGGAAATTGGGCCAAGAACTTCAGATGGATTCTTGCATGCTTTGTGGAAGTAGGGGTGAATGACCACTTGATAGATCTTGGGAAGTCCTCTGCTTAAAGAAGCACACAGAAAAACAGCAGAAATGCACTTTCACCCATGCATAGGGGGAGGTGAGAGAATGTTGGTATGGGAATTCCTTTGGTTAAAGCCTTGGTGGTTCCTGGGAGTTGCACTCCTGGGGATATCCACGGGTATATTTATTACAACAGTAGATGTGGAAAAGGCACACAGATTGAGCCATGGACCTGCAATCCCTCCACCCTGCTCTTGGTGTCAGGCAATGCCACCTCATCGTGGTCTTCCCAGCAGACAACTATCAGCAGGTTGACTATACTCCCATCAGGCAAACTGGCAACATTACTCACACCAGTTGCAATTAACCTGCAACTTCCTGCTCAGTGCTGGGCAGTGCAGCAAGATATCCTGTACCCCTAAAGTGCCTGTTGTGTGGTTTATTTGATAGCAACTCACCAAATCCTCCTAAATTCCAACAGGGAAGTCTAGTTAAAATATATAGCTGTTTTCTTGGAATGCAAATCTGTCATGGCATAAGCGATTTTAAAACATGTGTTCTCTTACAGCCTTGGTGAGACTTCCTCCTCTGTATGCCAACTTTGTGGCAGAGCAGTATGTCAGTGTATTTGCTATCTCGTTACCTTACACAAACCCTTTCAAGTGAGTGTTTACTTTTCTCAATTCTTTTTAGAAAGTCTAAGTTTCAAAGTCTTTTTTTTACAAAAGTCATGCTCTTGGATGTAGCTTTTAATTTGGTATTTTAAATCATCTATATAAAGCAGAATTACAATAGCAACTACCCTAGTAAACTTGGGTTTAGTTCTTCACATTTTCTTGGGGTACTAAGATAGATGTTACAGCCCTATCAAAGAATGCAGCTTAGGAAATTTGCAATTTCAAGCTGTTCGTTCTGTTTAAGTAGTACTGCTTTTGTTCTGTCATCCTTAGGTTCGACCAGTACATAGTGTCTCTAGCACACCACGTCATAGCCATGTGGTTCATTCGCTGTCGGCTTGTGTTCCGAAAAGACTTTGTACGGTACATTACAAAAGTAAGAATCTTGGTTCTTTTCAAATGGATACGTCACTTAGTGTGCTGGCTATTCATTAGGTATATTTAAATCACAGCTCATAGCAACAACTAATGCACTGTATCGTGCTTTGAGACACTTGGTGACTTGTTAAAGTGCTATATACTAGTGAAAGTATTTCAGGTTGTTTTATTAAGTTAATGTTGGCGATTGTGGAAAACCTTTCAGATCTGGCCATTGCTAAAATGATTTGAGAAAGTAGCTTTGCACATTATTAGAATCCTTCGGACCGAACTACAACTTTCAAAAAGAAACAGGCTGCTTCATTTTGTGCTGTTGGCGAGGCAACGTACATTTGTTGAGAGCATTAATTGTGGCTTCATCTATAATGCGTTTTGTAACTGGCAGATCTCACATAAATTCCTTGAAAGAAATTGAATTTGTATGGCACTTTTTTATGTTCTCAGGACGTCCCAAAATACTTCACAGGTGATTAATTTTGAAATGTGTAGTGATTGTTTTGTAGGCAAGCACCCAGCAAGGTCTTATAAAAGAGCAGTAAGATAAATAAGCAGTTAGTTCTTTTGCTTTGTGATGTTGGCCAGGGCACCAGGGAATGTCTCTTGTCAACTGGCTTCCTTCTATACTGTAAACTTCTATTGTTCCATAGCCATACCCTTTATTTATAATCTGTTTATAAAAGCCTTTATTGTCTCCCTATCTTTAGTAAACTTCTATAGCTCCACACTCCCAGTATGAATGTTTTAAAATTAGTTCGATACTGATTCACTGTGGAATAGGGATCTGAACATAAGTTATCCACTGTACCTTATTAATGTTTGTTTTAATAAACGAGGGTCTAAGGTCGAATGCCTTGCTACCATTTGAGGACACACATGAACCCAGTAGTTTTCGAGCCCGTAGCACAAGCTTGAGTGAAAGACCTCTCAAAAGGTAGGCTATTTTCCAAAAATGGAGGCATACTTTTGGTATATTGCATGTGTCTGGTAACCTGAGACCTAAATGTAAACCAGTTGAACAACAAGTTGAGTGTTGATGTGTGCACTATGCAGTAACTTTGCTGGTAAAAGTGAAATGAGAATTTTAAGATATCTGGTGAAATTTCATAAACTGGCACTTTCTGCTGTTTTAATGTGAAAGCTGATGTTTGGCAAATATTGCCTATTATGCCGTATACCTGATTCACTGATGATGGTCATGCTGATATTTTATTTCAACTTTGACTTTGCAAGATAACTCTAACGTGGAAATTCTAATGACATCCAGACGTGTTTCGGGTGGAGTTGGAATGCACTGAAGTGTTGGAGAATTGAGCACCGTCCCAGTTTTGTTGCTTAATAGCATCATCAAACATTCGCTTGTTTTGTGTAATACAGCCAGCGAAGTGTAGAGTCCATTTGCCTCTTGCGATGACCTTATAATGTGCTTTGGAAGAGTACCTGTTGCAGCACAAGTGTCAGCTTTCCACGTACCTGGTTGGGGGGTAAGGGGGAGCCTTGCTGAATATGATTGCAAATTTATATTTTCATTACAGCTGAGGTACTCTGCACCGCAGGTATGGGCTTGATTCCCAGAACTTGTTTTACTTGCAGCAGACAGAGTGAGGGGACTTCAATCCCATTGGTCTGGACTGGATTTATGTGCCATGTAATCCCTGCGTAATCTGTACTCTCAAATAAATTGTGTTAGCCACAGAATAATGTTACTGGAGCAGCACATACCACTTGAAGCGTGCACAAGCGTGCTTCTTGGGAGGTTTTAGTGAAGATGCGACTAAGCATGCTGATTTTATCATTTGTATCTCGGTAGGTTAAAGGGTTGGCTGTTGATTTTAGCAGGGGGTTTCTGAAAGATGCAATAATAAGCCACCCATACCTCACTGCTGGTCTTTTCTGAATGTGGTCTTCCATCATCTTGCTTTGATGTTCAGTATTTATGTATTTTTGTCAAATTGCAATTGCACTTTTTCTTATTTCCCGATTTTGTATATATAGCTGGATTACACATAGTTTGTGTTTTTTTTGTTTTTGCGTTCAAATACACAGATGTTTAAGGTTGGAATATGGGCATTTGAAAGGTTGTGATTTTAAAAAAAAAAAGCATTTTAAACTGGAAACTTGATGGCAGTAATCCAGACTTGCATTCCCGCTGAACTGTTTCTTATTGGAAGTCCAGTTAACATTATGGTTAGTAGAATACAATTATAACTAAGTTTCCATCTGTCAGCTCAGTAGTAACAGTGCGCTGAGCAATACTAGAGTAAGGGCACTCAATGCATTCGGTTGAAAATCTGCCCTCTGCTTTTTTAACAGATACATTAGCTAGTTTGCTTTTATCATTTAAACCCATATATTTTGAATAGTTTCAACTTCACTAACGTAGAGAAGTTGACTTTATACAAGCATTAACAGTTTGACCTCTAGTATCTTCTGGAGTAACTTAAAGGCCATAGTTCCACAATTTGTGGGGAGCATTTGGCACTTTCACTCATTTCCCTTTCCAATAATTACGTAAGCGAAGGCTTTAAATGGGCTGTGTTCTATTTATAGGCTCAACAATTAAAATTGCAAGCTGAAGTCATTAGCTATGTTATGTATGCTGAAATTTAAACCTCCACACAGTTATCAGCTAGCCATGAAGCAAGCCTCTATCCATTAGGTTATTCTTAAAGTATTACCAGCTCTTCTCTCCCTCCACACAATTGTGTTGTCAAAATCTGAAATGCCATTCCAACCTTAATTTTTATGTATTGCTTGTTCTACCAATTATAATCAGTAATGTAGCAGGAATTTCTTTGTTCTATAGCATATAAACTGTGTTTGATCTAATTTGCTATTTTGTCATGTTTCAGATTTTGTTTAATGCTTTCGAGTTTTTATTTTTTCCCCCTTTTGTTGTTCTTTCTCTGTGCTGGTGTTTGTTTCCCTCACTTCACTTATCTGGGAACCCCATTCTTGGCCTGTGACCTCTGACCATCAACTCCTCCCAATGGCTCCCTTGCCACCTGCGTTGTCTTTGGGTTGGTGCTTGTAGCTTGCGAGCCACAAAGCCCCTAAAACCAGGCTTGAATAGTTCCCAAATTAAAGATATGAAAGACCTCTCAGCAGTCGAGGCCTTCCGATCCCGCAGCATCAGTGTTTCAGAACATGCAGTCCGCAGGTAGAGGCATTACAAGAACCTATGCTCAACAGAGTTTCATTCTGGGGTTTCTGCATGCTGGGAGGCTTGCATGATGTAGTGGTAGCTTTTTAAAGTACTTATTGCTGTTTCAATAAATACTTTATGGGAATTTTGATCTGGATTAATATTGTATTCAGGAATGTAGATTCGTCAGTGGTTGTCAATCAGGGACTTGAATTTAGTTTCCAGCTCTTGAGATTAGAGGGCTATGTGTCAAGGCAACTATATTCTCAATAAGCAGATTTTACCAATTCTTTATGATGGATGTGTGTTTGTCCAAAATGTTCTATGGTATTAAAGAACTTTAATAGAGCATCTTTCACAAACTCGGGACGTCCCAAAGCGCTTTATAGCCAAGAACGTTTTGAAGTGTTGTCACTGTTACAATGTAGGAAAATATTATAGATAGTAACTGGTGAGGAACAGTATCCAATCATATCTGTTCTAAAGCATCCTCGAGTCAGACATGCTCTTATGATAAGTAAGGCATAATGCGAGCTGACTGTCCTGTGAGTAGTTGTGTTCTCTTATTGCATCCACCCTGTTGTCTTTTCAGTGCCTTTTCTGCTGTTATGCAGCAATATCATTTGAGATGCTTCACTGTATGAAAGAAAGGGAATGGGGGAAAAATTCCTAACAAAAGGACAGAGGCATAAAAGTCTTTCCTGACTTGGTTTTACCTGATTCACTGGCTGAGTGCAGGCACTCATTTGGTGAATCTCTCCCAAAACCTTTCTTTTTATTCAAATGAAGGGCACAAGAATGAATCTGCAGAGCTTGAAGAAAACTTTTTATGCTAAAATCCAGTTTGGGGTTAATCCAGCGGAATGACGTGGCAGTGACTATTCAGCTAGCAGATGAAGTAAAAGGAGATTGTGTGACGTCCATCTGAAAGCTTACCTTTCCTTCCCCAAGGAGATTCACGCTATTGTGAATTTCTCCGGTAACCACGCTTTCTTCCTTTTTGTAGCAATGCAGTTGAGCTGAGTGATTGAACCTAAATTCATGATTCATTTCCTCCGTATATTACAAAACTAGTCGAATTAAATCAATGTTTGATCATTGTGAAAAGGTAATGCAAGTTTAGTTGATAAATATTAACTGAGTTTGCTTCTGAGGCAAGACTTTTACTCCCAATGGATGGTCTTGTTATAAATACAGTTGGGGAAGCTAATTGAAGTCGATCCAGTAACAGGGTATCTTCAGTCCCTGATTTAAAAATATACCACATCTGTGCTGTGGTGATGGATCTTTATCTCTTGACTGCTGAATTGCATACTTTGCCCTCTGGTTCTGCCTAAGTGTATAATGGTTTTCTGTAATCCATCTCTTGTAGAGACTTGGGATATCTTCCAAATACTCTGTTCCTCATGATGATTGAGCTTTTATCTCTCCACCGCTTCTGCCCTGACCAGCTCATTTATTTTTGCAATTTTGATAAACTGGTACCCATTA